>NW_010419353.1:0-12142 GCF_000710305.1 Buceros rhinoceros silvestris
AACAGCCCCCCTTCTCAAACCGCGACAATAATTTTTGTGTCTCCTGGAAAATACAAAAGGTAAAGGCAAATCAGAAGGTTCTGATTTGCTTTCGTTCAAATATATATAAGAGCTTTGTCTTCTTCAGAAGAGTTTGAGACTGGAAGGAACATTACAGTATTAAAGCGCGGGAAAAAGGCATAGTTTATTATTGTTAATAAAAATATATTTAGAAAAATAATCTTAAAAATCAATCCTTCACCATCAGTGTCAGAAGATTGTGCTTTACGATACTCTGCACAATATACACCAGTAGAGGATGCACTTGACTCTCCAGTGTGGCATTTGCATCAGGAGAAGGCACCTCATCAAAATCATCCTGAAGAGATGTGTCTTTTTTGCAGATTTTGTTTTTCTCAGGTTTTTGTGTGAGAAGGAATACAGTTGTAGGTAATGTGGGAATCAGCAACGCTGAATCAAATAAATTCGTTTTCTTACCTATTTTCTTTTCTTACCCAGTCTGGATTACCAAGATTCTTAGAAGTATATGTCAAACCTTTCCCTATGCTGATGTGAAGTTCTTGTTTTTAGCTCAGTTGTGTAAATGTTCCAGTTGTGTAAATGCCTTTGTGGTGTTGGTGCCAGTTTACACAATTCCCAGCTCTGGCTGTTCTGTTCCTTTGCTACCCCTCCAGCTGGCTGGTTTAGCTGGTTGAAGGGCTCTGGATGAACTGTCAGGATTCATCTGGGTTTATCTGGGTTACAATAATATCTTTTTGATAGGATCCTTTGTAACTTGAGTGAGTTGTTTGATCTGGTTCACATGTAGTTTCACAACTGTGACTGGGTAACTGGAAGGAAGGTACTAGTGTAGGAGTGAGGGAGAGGAGATGGGATCTACTTAAGCCATTATTTCTGCTGGAAGAACTGGACTTGTAACTGTACCTTGAAAAATGGAGGTGGTAGATCTGGGCATCAGTCAGTGGTTCATCATGTGATAGCATTCAGATATGGGATATTTTGGGTTTCTTACATCCATTGATTTGACATTGTAGTCCCAAAATGTGTGGAAAGAAAATATTTCATTTCATAGTAGGAATGTTGTGCTGATTAGATGGTACATTTTTGCAGGCATATTGTTATTTTGTGTTTTAGTTATAATTTCAATTGGATTTCCAGCTACCAGTGTAAGAAAGATCTAATGATCTAAAATACTCTACCACAGCCCAAGAAACTTTTATTCTCATCTTTGGTTGGTTGTAATGGGAGCACATCACTGCTGCTTTCCAGCCCTCTGACAGAGTAGTTGTGGGGAAAATACTCACCTTTTTCTTATACAAGGGAGGTTGTTTGACAGTAAAGACCAGAGATGTTTATCATAATTTTTGATTTAACATGAGGACCTCTGCAGAGAAATTATTTATAAAATGATCTTTTAACAGACTGACAATGTCATTTTTTTGCCCTGTGTTATTTGGAATATACTCTGCGGGTTTTGGGGAATTTGGTTTGCTTTGGACATATGTGAGAATTTGCACTTGCTTGTTTGCTCCCTGTCTTTCTCTTTGATATTTATGCATGATGGACAGTCCCGATTTCTAGTTCTGCCATGTCTGTGTTACATTAGTGGATATACTGACTTTGTTATCTTTTATACTCAGGCACGTGGTCATGGAGGCTATGATTCAGATTTTAGTGATGAGGAGAATAGAGAGAAGCCTGTGCAAAAAACTAAAAGGTAAAGTAGTGCAGAATTAACACTTTGCATTACGTATTTTGTGCAAAAGGCCTATTACTGTGTATAGAAGGCTGTGCTGTGGTATGTAAAGTCTGGTGTTGAAATGCTTTATGAAAAATCAGTCTCTTTGGTTCCTGCATCTCCTCATGTCAAGCTTGGCAAAGCATGTCGTCTCCCAGGGGCAGCTGATTAAGATCCATCCTGCCATGTCCATCTGGTGTCTATATGCCCTTCAGTTCTCGGAACAGAGTGTTTCATTTTTCCAGGCATTTGTATCAGCTGCTGGGGTCTGGCTGCGCTGTTCACTTCACTGTGATCCATCAGGACATGTGGAACTGCTAAGAGAGCAAGGCGGAAAAGGCCAAGTGGCAACAGGCTTTGTAGATATAAAACACCTGCTTGGAGGAAGTGAAGAACTGATGCAACTTGTTTATTATTTAATTTGAAAAGAGACCTGGGAATTGGTGAATTGTGTTGTAACCAATCCTTGAAATTAACTACGCATCTCTTATTTGAGACTGCCTTTGCCGGTTCTTTCAGTGGTTTGCACAATTAGTGACCTTGAATTTTGTAGTCTTATCTCATATTATTAACATTTTTATAGTCTGATCTCATTATATTATTAGGATTTTTGTTTATTTATCTATTTATTTTACTTTGACACCGTGGTTTTTTGATGCTTTCTACCCTGTGCTGAACAATTTGCCAACGTTTTGCAGATATTTTTCTTACCTTTTCCTGTCTCTCCCTTGGTCTGTTACTGGACTTTATTTCAGAAGGTTTTCTGGAAACTTTCCTAGGACTCTTGCATATTTTCCTTTGTAGTAAAATTGAAAGAATGGGTTTTGTAGAATTTGCATTCTGGGAAAAAAAAAATGTTTTAGTCATTGGAATAATAGCAGGCTTTGTGCTGTACCGTTTATTTTATAAATATAGCTGTTCTCCATTAAAACAGTGACTGGTTTTGTTCAGTTTTCATTTTCTTTGAAAGGCCATTCATTACACATGATACCATTGCACTTTCTAGGTGGAATATTAGCTGACCTTCATGAGCCTTTCAAAAGTATCATCCCCTTGTTCTGGCACACTACTGCTGATTCCCAGTAGGGCTCTTATATGGTTTCCTGTATATATAGGTATTCTTTTCTTGCTCTATGATGATATTTTTTTCACTTCAACGAAAATAGTAGTGTTAAGTTTTCTCTCTATTGCTGTTTTATGGAATCTTCTTGTGGGAATTTTGTGCCTCTAGGTCCTTTTGAGCAATTGATACATGTAGTTTCTAGACTCCTCTATTCCATTGCTTGAAATACAAATTCCCTGGCTTGCTTTCTACAGGTTTCTGACTTCCATTCTTTCTACCAGCTGATACTTACGGAAAAATCTTTCCTTCCTCTCTGCTAAGAAATGAAACTAACTAAATATATCTTTTACTAGCTAAAGTGCATCATTTTATATTTAACTTTTTACTACTTTGTGAAATTCTTAAAGTGTTTTTAGCTGCCCACTGACAACTGTGGTTCACAACACAGTACTTAAGTTGTAAATGAATGATTCATGTGATTACACTAGGATAGGCAGAACTGTTTAATGCGATGTTGAGACATTAGCATGAAAGGATGGGTTAGGGTTGCTAGCAGTCAGTCTTACTCAGTGAACATACTGGCCTTCCTGTTCCTACTTGGCTGTGTGGCTGAGATGTACAGAGGGCTTTAAATGTAGAATGAAACTGAGGAATATTCAGTGAAAAATCACTGTGGTTCTATAGTGATAATATTGATAAAAATAAATATTAAAAATTGCAAATTAAGCCATTTTCTTTAATGCTAACTATAAGCAGATGCCTTTCAAATTTTGTTCTTCAAATAAAGTAAAGTCTAAGTTGATGTTGGTTCTGAAGTTTGGTTTTATTCATGTAGAAACTAGCAATGTAACAGTTTTTGTTATTCAAGTTAGTGCAAAGTTTGGTGTATGGAAATCTTATTACTTATGAAAAGTTCTCGACTAATTTTTCTTCCTTTCCTTCCCCCAACTTTAGTATAAAGGAAGATGGCCTTCTGATAAAGCCATTTCAAAAAGCAAAACAAGGCAGTCTGGTTCACAAACAATTCGCAGCTGAAGAATGGGACAGGTACCATTTATCTATTGCTTTTGTGAGACATTTTTCTCTTAATGTAAAGATAGCTTTCACTCAAAGCTATTTGTTATTAACAGGGAAGAAGCAAGAAAAAGAAGATTTCACTTGATAGCAATGGATGCTGTATCCTTCTATTTAACTTTTCTTCAAGTTTGAAGATGGGGCACAGGTTATTCATTATGGTGAAATACTGGTATTTCTCAGTCATCACAGCTGTTGACAGTGCAGCACCAGATACTGAGTTGGTTTTTAAACTGTTTTTTTGCCAAGGTGTCACTGAGAATCCCTCTACTCAGTCAAGGCATTTCCAGGTTCTTCCTATATACGTACGTGTCCTGTTTGGGTTGAAATTATTATATAGTGAGTTTTGTTTAGACTGGCACAAAGACACTTTGTTCTTTCATTTGAACATAATTCTATACAAGGCTGCTGTTGTCTGTGGACAAATACATCTCTACTGGAAATTTAAGAATGCATTAGTTAGTTCAAAACAGCCTTATCTTCAGTAATACCTTCTACCAATGCTCTAATGTAAGCCTGTTTAATATCATGTGCAGTTATATTTTTTTTTAATCCCTTAATAATTTTTAGTTATCTTGTAACTACTACCTTATTGAGATTACAGCCTTTCTTCTTTTATTTAGTTTTCACCGGAGGCAGTCATTACATGTTTTGAGTGAGTCTGAAATACCATCAGTTCCTTGCTTGTTTAAGCAGTGGTTCTTCAGCAGTGGGAGTTAATAAATAGGGCAGTAAAGAATAATTAAATATGGAAAGACTTGCAGAAATCTGGAAAGCAGTTTCACCTAACCTACCTAGAATTTGGCCAGGTACTACATAAACCACGGTATGCCTGTAAAGGAGATGTATCTTAATCAGTCCCACTGACATTGTAGACTGCCATTAGCCACAGAAACGCCCATATAATCTGGAATGACTACAAAACACATTGTGTAGAGACTTTTATGAGTTTTTGCTAATATTTTTGGGGTGTTTCCAATTCAAAACTTTTATGCAATTTTAACCCTGAGTAACACAAATGACAACACAAAATTGTATGTTGTGTTACAAGTGTTTAATTGTGCTAGTTAAACCTTCTGGGCTTGCTTCTCTGTTTTTTTCTGTTTGTGGTGGAAATTGAAAAAAATATACTGAGGTTAAGTTAACTTTTTGGGGCCTTTGGAAAATAAAATGTTTTCTCAACGTAATTCTAATGCATGTCAAAATAATAGGTTGATACGAATTATTCACACTGATGCAGTAGTTGCCAGGATATGTACCAGGTGATAATGTATTTCCTAATTTGCTGCTTCTGGAACACCAATTAAGTTAATTGAAAATATTTTTAAGTAGCCATATATGATGTTTGTATTTGTGAAGACGCTTATTTTCTGAGTGAGTAATTACATACTTTTGCTCAAATTGTGGTCCAAAATGCGTTCCAAATCATGTCTCTGAGGCCAAAGTGTTCTAAAAAAAGCATTACGTATTTTCCCATGATTTTCATCTCCAAAACTAAAGCACATAACTTCTATTTGTATGTTGATGGTAAAATATAATAAATTGTTCCATTCTAGTAGCCAGACTGTTTCTATAATGCAAAAATACAAATGTCTTTTGAACCAAAACTGAGAAGCAGTACTGAAAAGCTGTTGTCTAAATTATAGCTGAAAAAATGAACTGAGTTTCTATCTGTATGTGTACAGAGCATCTTCGATAAAAGAAGACCATTTTGTAAAGGTCCGGCAGCTGAATGAGGTTTTAAAAGATTAAATTGCCTTGAATTCCTGTAGCTTTTATAAGCTCATAAGCTTTTATGAGAGCTTGTTACGTAAAAGTTGCTGATTAATTTCTTTCTTTCTAGAAGTTACTGAACTGTTTTTGAGGAAAAAACCTCCAACTTTTCTGTTAAGTATATAAAAAAGTGTGTGGGGGGTGTTAGGTTTAAACTATGGTAAAATAAAAGATAAGTTCTGAAACCATCCTTAATTGCTTTATTCAGTATGAAAGACATAAAAAGTTGGTGAATGACTACATTTTATACTATGGTGGCAAAATAGAGGATTTCCAACGTTCTGGGTAAGAACCATTAGCAATCCTTCCCCTCATGCCCCCAAAATTCCCCTGTTGTGTAAAGCCACTAATTACATGTTAGAGGTTTGGGGGAGTGGGGGTTGTGGCTGTGTATCAAATTGCTAATACTTTTGGTCAGAAGTAGTAACTACTAACTAATAGTCATTTAAATATCCAAAACACAAAATTGCCTCATTTCATTTTGCACCATTATTTTTATATAAGAACTTAGCATGAGCTGAATTATTCTTGTTTTGTTACGTAAAAGGAAAGATGACAGGTGAGCATTAACTGAGGGTACATTGAGAAATATCTGGCAGTACCTTCAAAATAACAATCTGAACTACTTTTGAAATGTGCAGAATTGCTATCCATTGTCCAGAATAACTATAAGTTTCTTTAGAGCTATCTATAACTGCCTTCTATCATTACTTCAGTAAAAAGTGTATTTTCAGGCAGGATCAAGTCATCCACAGTTTCAGTGGCCATTTTCCACTGTGAATTTTTCATTTGGGAAAATGTGTGCCAGGGAATACATGTTTTGATAGTTTTATTCTGTAGCAGTATATTCCTTTATGCTGTGAGGTGGAGATTACAACAGTGAAGTACTGATGTTTACCGAATTATTGTTTGACTGGCTCTTCATTTTTGTATTACATTGTACTAAAAAAATCGTGTCCTTTTATAGAGCAAATGACAAGACGGATCTTGATGTTATTAGAGAAAACCATAGATTCCTGTGGAATGAAGAGGATGAAACAGACATGAATTGGTACCTGGAACTATTACAGAACATACTATTTTTAGATCAGCTGTACTAAATTTGTGGTGTCTCCTACTAATTAAGAATTACTGTCCATGCTTAGTGGTCATTCTTTGATCTTTAACGGATTTAAAAATGAAAGACCTTTATGAGGTATAATATTAGGAGGCAATATTGCTCAGTGGCAAAATGAACTGATGACAGAAAGAACTAAGAAATATTTGTGTATTCTCTGCAATCCGAATGTCTGTTCTGAAAACTCTGAAGGAAGCCTAGTTTGAAAAAACTAGTTTGATTTGTGCTGTAGATATATTTCGGATATATTTTTCCAGCTTTAGGGAAATTACCCTGTAGCTCAGTGAGTGCATTTCTGTTCCATTTCTAACTCTGCAGCTTGTGTTCTTTGGATGAAACAACACGTCTTTGTCTCTAAAATGTAAAATGAATTGTATCATGTTCTACATTTCATTAAAAAATGATACCTTTTGTTACAGGGAGAAGAGGCTTGCAAAGAAGTATTACGATAAATTGTTCAAAGAATACTGTATAGCAGATCTCAGTAGATACAAAGAGAATAAGGTATATTCCATTATTGTAAATCATCTTGGGTTTAAAGTATGGCATTTTTTTAAGGAGAGATTGAGTTGCTTTGTGATAAAAACGGCTTAATGATTGTGGATATGTTGTGAAACAAGAATGCCAGAACCCCTTTCCTAGAAGGAGTTGTGAGAACTTGTCAAGTTACTTAATAAGCAGCAGCAGTTTGAGTCCAAGCGTTGCCACTGCCCTGAAAATGGGCTTCTGTGGGAACAAGAGCATTTCTGTCAGATGGTGTGTTATGAAGAGGTACATTTGTGTGTAAAAAAGGCAGAAAATTCGGAGAAGTTAAGGAGAGAAGGCTAGAGAAGTTTGCCTAGAGAGAAGCACTAAATGTAGCCTAAAAAAACACTGGGAGTGTTACTGTTAAAAAAAAGCAAACAAGAGAGTCTAAAAAGAGAAAGTACTTGAGTGCTGGCAGAAACAGTTTTGGAAATGTCTGTTGAAAAGCAGCATCTTTTGCTGGTGGTTCTTTTTATGGAAACAGGATTGGTATGTTCCTTGTAAATAGATAGAATTTGTTAAGAGAAGCAGCCCAATTCCAGCACCAGTTTTTCTTCTTAACCAGAGCAGCCTTTGCTGTTTCCAAGTTTTTGACTGACTAACCCCTTAGTCTTTTGATGTTTTTGCAAAGAGTGTTGCTGAACTTAGACGTGTCTTAGTGTTGTTAGCACATAGTAACAACCCAGCCCTGCAAACAGTATACAAAGGTCTTTGAGAATATTTATGGTATTGAAAGTTACATTCACTGGTAAGTGGCAAGGACTGGGCTTTAACATTAGGCAGAAAAGGTGACAGCCTTCTGAAGAAACTTGGAACAGAAAAATTAAACATTAAGTTAAAATTAACAAAAAGTAAAATGCTGTAGATTTCCCTTTTTTTTTTTTTTGGAGTAAATTTGGTTTTATTTTCATATAGCAGTTGCATAGCCCTCAATCTCTGCCCCAACCCCCAACTGAAATTCCCTTGAGCATGCTTACAGATTTTGTTTCTTTTGCTGGTGTGCCAAGTTTCCGAACGTTTGCTGTCTTTTCTGAGAAACTGTTCTGCCCCAGCCCTGGTTCCTTTTTTTTTTGTGTGTGTAATGTGAACAGTGTTTCCCTGTCAGACTTCAGATGTGGCTGTCTAACTTTGAGGTCACTCTGAACTCCTATTTACGCTCATAAGTCAGTACCTATATTTTTGGAATTGCCATGTCAGCATAACTCTGCTGTGTCATGTAATTTGTTCTCTTATACTAGGTTACACTTCCAGTTCTCAAATACGTACTGACTATGTGAGAGTCCTTTATTAGAAATTATTAAAAAAATAGGGAAAAATGATATTTTACTTGATTATTATTCATCTGTGTTTTCACAAGTGTAATTGTTTTGCTACTAGCCAAAATCTTCCAGCCAGCTAATTCTTCGGAAGACCTCTGCATAGTATTTGTAGCTCAGATCTCATTTAGAACTTTTCTTCTGAGAATAAAGCACACAGAGAGATGGCTGGAACTGCGCTGGCCCCATTGCAGACCCCTCTGTGCTCTCATCCAAGGAGAGCACACCCAGAGATGACCTGTGGGGACCCATTCACCCTCCTCGCTCCCAGGCCACTTCACCTAGCTGATGGCTAGTCTGGCTTGGTCTTCACTGCACACCTGCACTCATCTCAGTTGCCAGCAGGGCAGGCAGTTGGGACCTTGTGACCCATGATCCCACTTCTCTTTGTGTGGTTAGGACATGTAATACCTTCCTTCGCTTTTGATGAGAAATGCCAAGGTGACCCTCTGGTGTGAGGCTGCTTAAAGACACTGGAAGGGTGTGCTCTGCAGCTCTTGCTTGTGACGGGTCTGTTACTCTTCACAAATTCCCTAGAATAGAATTTTTTAGGTCAAGGTTGTTTTTGAACCTTCAGTGCATCTTGTCTTTGAGCCTGATAAATGACCATCTGTATTGTCAGATAGTTTTGTTCTATTGTCAGTTTTGCAATGCAGTAAGAGAGAGTGCTCTGCATGTAAGTTTTACTTTGATACACATTGGAATAGAAATGTTCTCTTCTCTTTGTTGTCTTATTTTCCTAGAAAAGTTCTTATTTGCTGTCTCTTTGTTTTGTAGCTTAACAGATTGGAAGTGTCTCCTATTTGCTAAGAAATGAAATCTGTCTGACACTTGGTCATTAAACAGAATACATTGTATTCTTTTGTTTTTATTTCCAGAACATTTTCAGATTTCTAGGCCAACTTGTCTTCCACTTGGCAATGTTAATATGTTCACTGTTGTAATTGTTTTTCAGAATGGAGGCTTTCCTGTGAAAATATTTAAAATATTTATGGTATATTTCCACAGCGTTGTCTAAATTCATGCATTTCTTTTTTTGTGAAAGAGGTGACTGTGCACACGTTAGTTGTTGCTGCAGCCAATGCATACTACACCAGCAGTCCACATTTAATTTGGGAATTATATCGTTCTTGTTATTGCCAAAGATATTAAATGGTCTTTCACATTTTTTCATCTATCATTTCTTGCTAAGTTAGCCATTTGATACTCTTGTAAAGCATCTCTTTTGGAGCTGTTCTACTTGGTCCTGGTCCCCTATTGTAAAAATAACTCATTTAGGATCTCATTTAACGAGAAGATGAGACAGAATAAATGCTGTTTGCTGACAAAATTTTTGCATTCCTTAATATTGCAGGCTGACTCTTCCAGAACCTAGCCTAATTCTTATTTTTCCTATATGGTTTAATCTGTTCCTGCTACTTTAGCTTAGAGAAATTAAATTGTATTTACTTACTTATCTTATTGTTTCTTCTTAGCCTTGCTCACTGTCATTTTCTGCTAGTTGGTGCTAGAATGATTGGCAAAAATTAATGCAGATGAGGGCAACTTCTATCCTAGATGTGCTACAGGTGGTGCTGGCTCCCTCCTTTCTTTTATTTTTCTTTCTGCTTATTTTTCTTGATATCGTTACAGAAATAATCTCTAAGGATATAATCTGATTTATATCTTACTGAGTCAAATTTGGACTGTGATGGAAAAGTTGTATAAAAGTCTACTTCAGAAGGAAAAGTGAGCATGGATAACTTGGTGATTTGTGATGTAGCAGATGGACTGTGAAAAAGCAACCAGGCAGATAGATTGAATTCTTTTTTACTCTTTATTGCCAGCAGCATACAAGTGCAAAATTGGTGCCAAAATACCATTGATGTTTAATCATAAACTTGTAGTATTATGCAATTGAGTCATAAGCTTTTCAGATTTAGAATACCCTGTAAACCAGCAAATATCCATTACAAGAACAAAAGCAATTGCCCTCACCCTTTGGATCAACTGGTTCCCGTTGTGAATTCTACAGTAGGTGTGAAAACATTGTTTATTTTATAATACCAATTTGAAAATTAGTGGACTGATTTAAAGAGGCAAAAAACCACAGCAATAGATACCTGTACTTCTGTGCAGTGTGTTTAAAATCAGATCTAAAACATTGACAGTCAATCCAGTATATTTCAGTATTTATGCCACTGCATCTACAAGATGCACATTTGTGTGAGTTCTTTCTGTGGGTGCCCCAAGGGAAGGTTCATATTCCAAAGAATGCTTTGGGACTCAGGAGTCAAATATGGGCTTTGCAGCCATTTTTGTACGTCTTTGATTTGTGTAACTCTTTTTCCCCCTCTTCCCTCCCCATCTTTTAACATAAAGTTCAGAGTCTTCTGTGCTTTGTCTACAGAGCAGCAATTTTATCATGTCATCCTGTGTTCATGAATTTGAAATGAAAATACAAGACAGAACTTTTTGGAGAACTTGTATGCCTCCGAGTTCTATCCTCTTCTACTTGTTAGTGAAAATAAAATTGTTTTTCCCAGGCTGTTCTCGTTCCCTTCCATCTTCAATGTTTTCATTAGGCTACTTGCCATTTTAAGAGGATGAAGCAGATTCTACTGGAAAAACAAACAGTAGCTGGATTATCTACATGTGTAATTTCTAGGCAGTATAAAGAGAAATAACTTAGCTGTTGGTTGGGGTTTTTTTGTATTAGTCCTTAGGGTGAAAGAGGTGATCTGCTGATATTTGCTCATGTGACTTTTCAGTATTTTGTAGTAAAGTCAGTCTATCCAAATTTCCTATTTGTTCTTCTGCCTACTATGAAGCCTTTTAGAAAGCTGCTGTTCAGCACTGAACCGCATCTACTGGAATTTGGATTGCGTGTATAAATTGGAGTCCTTCTGCCAAGAAGAGAGATATTTTTAATTAACAGAGAAAGAAATGAAATGTTACTAACCAGAATTGAATGGATGAACCATGTGCAGGACATCAATCAACTGAAATTAGTCTTTGTGTTACTGAATAATTTGACTATTTTGGTTCTTATCTTAACAGTTTGGATTTAGATGGCGACATGAGAAAGAAGTGATTTCAGGAAAAGGTAAAGCTGTCTTTCATTTTGTATTACGTTTTTCTTTGATGCTTTTATTGCTGCATTTTGACAAAATTTTGTTCACCAGTATTTGACAATACCAGCAAGTTTATCAGATAATAATGGACAATAAATTCTCCTAGCTTCTACCTTTGCTGTTTCATGTCACGTAGCTCTAGAATGCATACTGATCTGAATATAGTAAAATTAAGAGAACATATGTTTTATTTTTACACCAACATAATGCATTTGATAATGTTAAATTCACTGTATATGTCTTCTAGCTGCTCTTCTCCAGTAGTTCTATGTTACCTCATTAGTCTTAATTGAAGTATCTCAATACTTTTCCGCAGGAAATTTTTTTAAACAGTTTTTCGATACTTTTTTGCAAAATGGTTTAGGCTAAATTAGTTTTAAAACTTCAGTGAGAATCAGTGGGAATGGTTGTCATCTCTTCCGA
>NW_010419353.1:12223-37315 GCF_000710305.1 Buceros rhinoceros silvestris
CCGATCCTGTTTGTAAATCAGTCGATTATTCTGGCTGCTTTTGCGTGTGAGTTCTCACCGATGTGTTACTGGGACCTTGCACAGTGGTCTCCATTCCATGGCCTAGGTGCACGGACTTTTTCCACAGACTAGCTGAAAAGCAGCAGTTGATGTGTATGTTCCTGTGGGTAGATCATCATACACATGTAGTTGTTAGAAGTCACTAATGCACATGCAAGAAAATCGCATGGAGTGGTACTGTTGATCAGAACAGTTCTGTAAACAGCTCTGTTATTATGAAATGTGACAAGAAATTAGACAGGCACTTTTTAAAAAATATTATTTCACAGGAGGAGATGTGAACATTAATGGTAGGGTTTTTTACACTATAAAGATTCAAGCTCCTAAGGGTAGTTGTAGTCATACGTTGCATTTAGCAATGCATATTATTTGTACATAGTGAGGGTTTATATAGTTATATGCTTAATAGAATGCTTTAAAGAGATACTTCAAATTAAATGAGAAAAGAGTGATTTATGACGAATAACGTCTTCATGCGGAAAAAGCGTTTAAAGCTGCATTGTACTTTTAATATCTGGCACTCCATATTTTACAAGGTGGGAGAGAGTGCAGTATTACTTGTTTTAAGTTTTTTAATGAAAAATATACATGTTTTTTAATGGAAAGCGTACAACTGCAATGTAAGGATTGTGAACTAGTGTCTTTAACCACTAAGGGGCGCAAGAGATCAACCTTATCTCGTTTATTAGGCTCTTTCCAAGTGCAGTTTCAAATGATCATTTAAAAAAAGGCGTGAATCTTTAATGTCTTTCTTTTGCTATTTCAGCATATAAATCAGTAATATAAATGGCTTTAATTAAATGTAATGAAGCATTAATAGCCACCTGTCTGATAATTCACATTACAAAAGGGAGAGCTTTTGCTTAATTTAGCTGTGACTCTAATAGAGGTGATGAGAACCACTGCTGGTGGACTGTGCTGTGGTTTGGGGTATATTAAGAAGGGAACATAGGAATGAGCTACTCATATTTGATTGCTTTGTTTTTGACATCTGTCTTTGTAAGGTCATGGAGAAGGAGTGAAAGGAGAGGTATTACTTTGTATTACTAATTGTAAATGCCAGATTATTTCTTTCTTGTCTTTCTCACTGTGGTCTTTTGCCAGGGGTGTTTTGAAAGGAGGTCATACTGGATATAGCTGTTCTGTCTCCTTAAATTTAAAATGTAACTGTAATGGTGGTTAATGCTGGATAGTGCACCATGTATCCACGTACCAATCTGGTACATCTGAGTTCTGATCAAAATACATTAAAATCAGTCTTTTGGCTCTGTAGATTTCCTTAGTATATTTGAGTATATTGTTTGGCTTGTAGTACTTAACATTTTCCACCTTTTCTGCTCTTCTGCAAGAAGCAGAAGGTGCTAATAGTTTTTGAAAGCACACATTTAACAGCCAGATTATATGAGTTATAATTCTGAACATGATGGCAATAACTTCCCTGCAGCTTATAGCAAGGTGACAAAACTTAAGATGGAAATGGAATTTTAGATGTACTTTTTTTTTTTCCCTGATTAAATTAGGTAACTGTGCACTTGGCATACTGGTTTCTGTGTCTTCCATTCTTGGACATCTAAGTGTAGGAAAAGTTATGTTTCAAGTTCTGAACAATCTGGTCTGTAATTGCCTTCTCCATGTATACAATGGGAATTATAATAAGCTGTTACTTTGCAAAAACATGTTTTTAAATGCTTTTATGCCTTCAGATACACTAGGGTGACAAATACTGCTGAAAAAAGCCTTCAGAAGAGTGAATCTCTGTGTTCAAGTCAAGGTTTGGATGTGTGTTGTAGGGATCACAATGTGAAAGGACAGTAAGAGAAGCCTGGCTATATATGTGTATGGCATGGAGCAGGAATCTACTAAAGAAACCTCACCATGATTTCAAATATTTATATGCGAGTAAATGTGTAAGAGCATAGAATTATGGTGGTTAGAACAGTCAGTTCTGGTTTACCTAAGAATTCGTTGCTTGCATTAGCAATCCAAAGTATTTTTCCAGCTATATTCCTGTGAACATACCCAGTTTCACATTCAAAATACAGAATATCCAAAATGGATTTTGCGTACTGTAAAGATCACCTAATCATAAATAAAACTGATGTATCTTCTCTTTTCTCTCTGCCTGTTTTTTTCACAGAGTCTGGTTAAGTCCCAAAACTTTTTATATAGTATATATTTTTCCTTGTAGACTTTTACTTCTTTATAATGGATAGAAATTTTTCCTGATGACACAGGGTACTGATAGCCATACCTTACATAGGTTTAATGTATATTAATTTGAATTTTTTTTTTTTTAATGGGAGTCCTGGGGGTTTTTTTGGTTCTGGTGTTAGCATTGCAAGTGGTTTTATATTGCAGAATTGAAATATCTGAGGACACTGCCAATCCATTAGTTAGCAGCTTAAGCAGAATATTCTGAGGTTAATCGTTCACCAACAGTCCTGCTTGTGAGCCTATTAATACACATCCTTACCACCAGCTCTGCATACAAATCGGTCTTCTGCAAAAGGATTATATGTGTCTTTATTACTGCAGTATTGGGACCCCAGTGGTGTAAACAGCATTGATTATGTGCAAATTGTTTTAAAAATTAGTGTTGTGTTTAACATAACAAATCCAAGTAATCTTTTCAAGCTGCCATACAGTTTCATATAGAATTGGATTTCCTTTTCTTAAAAGTGTTTATGGAAAGTCATTAGAATACAAATTGTATGTCCAATATATCAGATAAACTGGTAAGGTAATAAGAACGTAGGCATCTTAATTTTGTACATTCATGAAACTTTGAATAGTTTGATGTCTATTAAAGATGAATGTCTGAATCACACCTCCTGATCCATTAGCCTCTGCTAAGTAAGTAATCATTTAAGATACAGAATGTATCTTAGTGACATTCATTTCTTCAGAGTCCAGTATTAGGCTTATTATTTCCTAATGTATGCCTTCATCTATAAGTTGTAATACACCGTTCATGTTATGTTCTTTCTTTGCATATGTGCAATATTAGACAAGTATGATTGGTAGTGTTGTCATTATCTGTTATTTCCTTAATCTAGATGTTACTTTTAGATTTGTGGTTTTTTTATATGAAAAAAATGGAAGACAAAAAGCAAAAACTGAGTGAAACTGGACATAACATCCCCAAACCTATGCTTGTTAATCGTTGAACCATGGTTTGCTCTTTTTGACCTCTTTAAAGGTCAGTTTTCCTGTGGAAATAAGCACTGTGATGAGAAAGAAGGCCTGAAGAGCTGGGAGGTGAATTTTGGTTATGTTGAACATGGTGAAAAGAGGAATGCACTTGTGAAATTGAGTAAGTCAGCCCTTCAAGAATATGTACTCTTAAGACAGTATCTTGTGCTTTAAAAGCTATCAAGTGAGACCCAATGACAATGATACTGGTTTGTGCAAAATGGAAGATGCCGAATAGGAAATAGTTTTATTAAATAAGTACAGGTAGTGTGATGGTCTTGGTTTAGAGAGAATGGCTATTACTATATATGACAAAGTTGTTACAGGTTGAGCACTTCATGCTTTATAATTGTGGTGTGTTACAATTAGAATAACAGATTATAAGGTGTTTTGTATACAAGCGTGTCTGGTTTTAACAGACATTACTGCATTACAAGGAGGATTTCATCACTGTCATTGCTTAATCAGTTATGTGGCTTAGGAGTCCTTAGGGCTTTGGACCAGACAACTTCTTGCACACCTTCAGCTCTACTGATTTTGTCTTCTAATACTTACAGTTTCTTCCAAAAATTCTAACTTTAATTAAATCACTTCCTTTTCCAGTTTTGTCTCTCGAGTAGGATTTTCTTATTCAATATGGTGTGCCTTTTGATATGTTCATCAAATGATTAAACTTACCGCAGTTTACACAGTTGCTTTGTGTAAAACAAGCTCATGGAGTTTTTTTCTTTTGTGCACAAGACACTCTATGTGGCAGCACTTGGTCTCTGGCAAAGCTCTAAGAGACTTACAGGTCTTCTGTATAATCGTTGAACAATTTTATCTGTCCACAAAGATCCATAAAATGGGATATCTGTATGTGATAACACTGATACCTTTTCATGTAGAGCTGCCAGTGCTGAATCTATGACCTTTCTCCAGGTTTAGTAAAATCTGGATTTGTATATTTATCATGGTATTTTTCTCAATCCTGGCTGCAGTTAGACTGTAACTTTTGTTGTGAAGAAAAAACTGCTCAAGCTGGAAGGTAGTGTTTTATCTGTGTATTAAGTTTTGTTAATCATGCTTCTCAGTGCTTACATGGTGTAATGTTGTCATTCTCTTTTTTTTCAGGACTATGTCCAGAATGTTCCTGTAAACTAAACTTTCATCACCGGTAATGAAATAGTTTGATAATATGTGGGCTGAATTATTGATAGATTATATTTATGATGAACAACAAAAAGGGGTAAGACTTCAGCTAGATGATTAGGAACTTCATTTATGCTGAAATAGCTTCTGTTCTGGAGTTCCTATAAAGTCACTGGCTTGACACTGTTAAGAACTAGATGTGCTAAGGAAAGTACAGAACCCCTCAAACTGAAGAATCCTATCCCCACTCCACAAAAGTTTCCTTTGCTTAATTTCAGGGCAGTGATTATTATTCTTTTCACAGAATTTAGGCAAAACACTTGGTTTTTTTATTTTCTCTCTTACTGTGTTTAAGAGCTGTAATATTTTTCCTTTTCTTAAAAATTGTGGGTTTATGTGCGGGTCAAGTGACTGGGCTTTGAAATTTTGAGTTTTAGTATTTGTTCTTCTTTGAGAATCTCTTTCTAATAAGAGAGAAAAATAGTGAATTTTGACCCTATAAAATGTGTGCATTAAGGTTTTATTTGTTTTTTATTAGTACCTGTAATCTTACTGATTTCCACAACTACTGACAGTTGTTATGATTTTCTGATTCTCGATGTGGCATTAACTTAGTTGTATGGCTCAGTAATTAAGTCATACAATTATCTGAAAAGCATATGAAAAGGAAATGTTTAAGCTAGGAAATGATGATTTCTTTTTTAAAGTAACACAAATCAAAGCTGCATCTGGATGGATATATGCAAGATAATTAATCCATTTATAAGTTAATTCATGTTCAGTTTCATTAAAGCACTGTGTAAGGACATACTAAGAACGAGAGTGACCTAACTGAGATTAGTTTGATTTGTCTTGCTTCTTTTTGGAAATGAAATTGTAAACCCACGGTAATTTGCAATAAGCATGGTCAGACATTGTCTCTTTGACAGCTGCAGAGTAATACTTTTAAACAATTTCATTGACTTTGGGCAAAGAAGCAGGAAAAATTTAGCCTATGTTCATGCAATAAGCATATGTAAGTAGTACTGAAAATAAAATACGTAAGTTGTTGATCTGCAGCAGGTTCTTAGACTTGAGATTCTTCTATCTCAGGTTTTTTCACTATCAAATATGAAAATATATTTTAAAAACTCTATTAAGTGGGGTTTTCTCATTACATACATACAAAATTTTGCTAAAAAAAAATATTTCAATATAAATAAGAATTTGGCACGTTATAATATCTGTATTGTATCTTTGATTGCCAGTTCACTGGTTTTGTTGCCTGCATCAATGTCATTTTAGCAGCTTTAGCATTTCCTATCCTTTGCCTTAAACTATAGAGCTCTCGTGTTTCTATAACATGTTACATTTTAACTGAATTAATTCTTTTCAGTTTCACTAGTGATAAGTTTCAGAAGAAAGTGAGAACTGTTTGGCTGAATTAAATACTTCAGATTTACTGTTGCTTGAGGAGTAACAGAGGTGTATGTTCTTTTTTTTTATTTAAAGGAGGAAAGAAGTAAAAGCACACAAGAAAAGAGGCACAGCTGTACTGAACTCTAAAGAGCCAAAAATTAAGAAGACAAAATTGTCTTGTTCAGGAAAAAAGAAGTCCAAAAAAAAGACCCATAAAGGTACATTTAAGGAGAAAAACAAAATCTTGTATTTTACGGAGAGGGAGAGCCTATCGAAAAATACCCATCACAAGGAAAGTTCGTCCAATAATTGGACATTGCATACCAGAAGGGGTTGTGAAGTATTTAATTCCTGGAGGCTTTTGGGTTGAAAGCCTTTTGGAAATGTTAGATAACCCCTTTGCACCACAGATCTCAGAATAATCTATTTGGGCTCAAACTGATGACCTTTGAACTCATGTTTTTACTTCAGTGTTTGATTGCTTTCTTTGAATGCATTGCATGTGCATGCACATGCACATATTTTGGGCCCCTCACTACAAGAATGACATTGAGGTGCTGCAGCGTGTCCAGAGAAGGGCAACGAAGCTGGTGAAGGGTCTAGAGCACAAGTGCTGTGAGGAGCTGCTGAGGGACCTGGGTTGTTTAGCCTGGAGAAAAGGAGGCTGAGGGGAGACTGTATCACGCTCTACAAGTGTCTGAAAGGAGGTTGTAGTGAGGTGCAATAAGATAAGAGGAAATAGCCTCAAGTTGCTCTAGAGGAGGTTTAGGTTGGACGTTAGGAGAAATTTCTTTACAGAGAGGGTTGTGCAGCATTGGAACAGGCTGCCCAGAGAGGTGGTGGAGTCCCCATCCCTGGAGGTATTTAAAAGACTTGTAGGTGTGGTACTGAGGGACATGGTTTAGGGACCCTGCCTGTGCAGGGTGAACAGTTGGACTTGATGATCTTAAAGGTCCCTTTCAACCGAAATGATTCTGTGATTCCATGTAATATGTTGTGATAGAAATATCCGCGTAAACAATTTAAGATAATGGATGAAACCAAGATAAGCTTACTATTTTTGAATGTTGTTTCTTTCCAGATCAGGCCTCTTCAGAAGATTCAGATAATTCTGATAAAGGTAAAGTATTTTAATATCTTCTGCTATCATAATGTTTCTGTAATAAGTTGTATTATTTCATGGTCATTTGTCATTGGTCTCAGTTTTATTCACTGAGTTTTCATATTTTATAATACTGAAAATAATGTGAAAACAGGCAGAGATAGGAAGGATCAAAATAATTGCTTACAGATTCTGGGAGAAAAAACTAAGGAATTTTAAGAAGGAAATTTTTAAATTAGGGAATAAAAATGTGGGCAGATAATAGAACAGAAATAATTTTAAAAATGAGAGGTCAGGTTGCTCTAGAAAAGAGAAGAGGGTGCAAAAATAGTTATGTTGTTAATAATTGCATGGGTCCAGATTTGCAAATATATGCTGTGCGATGTGTGCTGTGTAAAGGGCTTTTTCAAATAATAACTAGTACATTTCCTTTCGGATAATGATACTAATATCAGAAAATAAATAGCTTTTAAATAAATCCTAGGCTTTAACTAAAGTTTTTTCCAGTTATCACCTGTAGTACATCAGCAACCTACTTGTTGCGGGGTGATGCACTCAGAGACTCCTTAGGCAATGGTTGTCTCTGTATCTCAGTAATTCCAGTCATGTTTCTCTTTTTTTGGTGACCTGGTCGTGCCAATTCTTGCTGTAGACTGTTTAGAAGGGGTTTAGTGTTTCTGCTGATTGCTCTGTGCTATACATTTTTAGGAATGTACTCAGCAACTATGTTTTCCCAGCTAGGTAAGGAATACCTGAAGCAGTTTCCTTATGAGTCAGACCGTGCCATAAGTCTCTATCTTGTCAGGAAAGCACTGCTGGAAGTTTGGGGGGGAGGAGGTGGTTAGGTCAGGGCATATTTCTGATAATTAGATTTTTTATGGATTTCACTACTTCTGTATACTTTCACAAAAAAAATTACACAGTAATTAATGTTTTCTGAAAATTTCTCTGATAAGTTACAATTGATAAAAGCTGTCATTCAAGCAGAAGTAATTGATTCATTTAATATAATGAGTTGAAATTTTTTTGCAATTCTGTGTTTGAATATGAACTCTTATTTGTACAAAGTGCTATGCTGCTCTTGTGTCAATCAGTGTTTTGATGTGGTTGTTGTTACGTCTGTGCAAAATACTTGTTCATGGTGTCTAAGAGTCTTTTTGATGCTGTATTGAATAATATTGGAAAATGTTTTCAGTTTTTATGCAAAGTAAAGTGTTCTTTTTATTCTTACGGTTATAATTAAACGTTGCTCCTAGCATCATACCATCTAAATAAAACAAAAAGATAAATTCTTTTAATTCTTTTTCATAAGAACTTCAAATTTTTTAACAGATTCAGATAACAGCGATGCACAAGATGGTCCTTCAGATGCTGACTTTTGGAAAGGACCTCTTCAAGAACCAGAAGAAAAATCACGGTTAGTTTGATCTAGTGAACTTGTAGCTAGTAAAGCATACTGTGTCTATTCAGAACTGAAAAGGGAGAGATTTTTTCCTGAGTGTTTTAATGAAGACTCTGACATTTAAAATTATGTCAGATCTCCTTCCATGTAGTGAACCTAAGAATATTTTTTTAAAGAGGAGGCACGCACAACACTGGAGGAGAAGTCTTTGTCAAGCCACTATCATACTGCTGTTGCGCAGAAGGGGAAATACGAAGGGTGTTGGAATATATTGAATAAGTCAAAATGGTCTATACCACCTACAAATTCTAATTGGAAGTCTGCCAAATCTTCATACAAAGATATGTGCGTACAAAGACCACCTGAGAAACCTGAACAGACATATGTAAGTCTATGGGACCTCATGAGATGTATCCCAGAGGGATTCCTGAGGGAGTTGGCTGATGTAGTTGCCAAGCCACTGTCCATGATATCTGAAAAGTCCTGGCAGGCAGGTGAAGTCCCTGGTGACTGGGAAAAGGGAAACATTGCGCCCAGTTTTAAAAAGGGTAGAAAGGAGGACCCTGGGAACTACTGACCTGCCAGCCTTACCTCTGTGTCTGGAACAGATCCTCCTAGAAGCTGTGCTAATGCACATGGGGACAGGGAGACGAGGGAAAAGCTATGGATGTCAACTCTCTGGACTTCTGTAAATACTTGGACACAGCTTCGCCCCCTCTCCCATCAACATCCTTCTCTCTAAATTGCAGAGATACGGATTTGATGGGTGGACCATTTGCTGGATAACGGAAGGTCACATTGAGAGGGTGATAATCAATGGCTTGAGGTCCAGATGGAAGTCAGTGACAAGTCCTTCAGGGCCCCATATGGAGACCAGTGCTTTGTAGTATCTTCATCAATGGCATAGACAGCACGATCAAGTGCACCCTCAGCAAGTTTGCAGGTGACACCAAGCTGAGTGGTGCAGCTGACATACCAGGGGGATGGGCTGCCATCCAGAGGGATCTGGACAAGCTGGAGAAGTGCGCCCATGTGAACCTCATGAGGGTCAACAAGACCAAGTGCAAAGTCCTGCACCTGGATTGGGGCAATCCTCAGTTATCAGTAGAGGCTGGGGGATGGTGGGATTGAGAGCAGCCCTGCGGAGAAGGACTGGTGGTACTGGTGGATGAAAGGCTGGACGTGAGCTGACAATGTGTTCTCGCAGACCGGAAAGCCAACTGTGTCCTGGGCTGCATCAAAAGCAGCGTGGCCAGCAGGCTGAGGGAGGTGATACTGATGGTCTACTCCACTCTAGTGAGACCTCACCTGGTTGTGAGTCCAGCTCTGGAGTCCTCAGCACAAGACATGAATCTGTTGGAGTGGGTCCAGAGGAGGGCCACAAAAATGATCAGAGGACTGGACACCTCTGCTATGAGGACAGGCTGAGAGTTGGGGTTGTTAAGCCTGGAGAAGAGAAGGCTCCAGGGAGACTTTATTGTGGCCTTTCAGTACTTAAAGAGGGCCTATAAGAAGGATGGGACCATCTTTTTAGCAAGGCCTCTTGTGACAGGACAAGGGGTAATAGTGTGCCCACGTGGCCAAGAAGGCCAACAGCATCCTGGCTTGTATCAGAAATAATGTGGCCCGTAGGACCAGAACAGTGATTGTCCCCCTGTACTCAGCACTGATGAGGCCAAACCTTGAATACTGTGTCCAGTTTTGAGCCCCTCACTGCAAGAAGGAAATTGAGGTGCTGCAGCATGTCCAGAGAAGGGCAGCAAAGCTGGTGAAGGGTCTAGAGCACAAGTCCTGTGAGGAGCGGCTGAGGGACCTGGGGTTGTTTAGCCTGGAGAAAAAGGAGGCCGAGGGGAGACCTTATCATGCTTTACAGCTACCTGAAAGGAATTTGTACAATAATAATTTGCTACAAGCAAGGGGGTTGGTCTGTTCTCCCAAGTAACAAGTGGTAGAATGAGAGGAAATGGCCTCAAGTTGCTCCAGGGGAGATTTAGGTTGGATATTAGGAAAACATTCTTCACCAAAAGGGTTGTGAAGCCCTGGAACAGGCTGCCCAGGCAAGTGGAGGAGTACTCATCCCTGGAGGTATTTAAAAGGTGTGTAGATGTGGTGCTGAGGGACACAGCTTAGCGATGACTTGACAGTGCTGGGTTAACTGTTGGGCTTGGTGATCTTAAAGGTCTCCTCCAACCAAAACGGTTCTGTGATTTTAGACTGAAAGAGAGGAGATTTAGACCAGATATACGAAGAAATTTTTTACTGTGTGTGTGGTGAAACACTGGCACAGGTTGCCCCGATTGGTAATAGAAGTCCCATCCCTGGACACATTCCAGGTCAGGTTGGACAGGGCTCTGAGCAACCTGATCTAGCTGAAGACGTCATTGCTCACTGCAGGGTGGGTTGGACTAGATGACCTTTGAAGGTCCCTTCCAACCCAAAGCATTCTGTGATTATCTCCTAGGTACAGATCCTAAGCAGAACTTTATGACTTTTTTTTTCTCTTTGTTTACAGGGAGGAGGAGTTTGATGAGTATTTTCAAGACTTGTTTCTCTGAAATTGATGTAGGCTGATTTTCTTCACAAGTTATCAAGACAGAAGTCTGGAAATCCAGTCACAGAGACCAGAGACCTCTTTCTGCCAGCATGCCTTTCTGCAGTCACTCCTGTGGACCATCTCAGTGTATTATCTTTGTAGAAGGCTTCAGGCAGGTCTAAAAACTTGCTTTTTCTGGTAGTAGGCTGTAAACTCATTAAATGAAATATTTTTTTCAGGTCAGTGCAAAGGATATATGGCACCCAAACTTAAAAGTAGGAAGGATGTAAACAAACAAGAATATACTTTATTGACATTACATGAAGGAAGTTGACTGCTTTTCATTTTATCCCAAACTTCAGTTATTGTCAATTTTTTTAAAAAGGCATTTTGGAAGATACTGTTATTAGTTTAAAGCCATACACTTTACTATATTCATATTTCTAATTTATTAAATGAGAGTTAATAGCCTTTAATTTATTGGTCATGTAGACTCTCAGCTATTAGTTGCTGTAAGTATTTTCAATTGCTATAGGAGAAATTCAAATTTTATCAGATATGTATTTTGCTTGAATTAAACCATATCTGAAATGCTTCCCTACTCCTTAGAGAAGTTTAGTCCATTGTGACTTTGGTTTACATTTTAGTTACAATATCGTGTGACTCATAATTCCACTTTCGAAATTTTGGTTGGTTGGTGAAATTTTTGATGTGAGAAGTAAAGTGTGTGGCTTTCTACTGGAGGTGTACATGTGACTTGTATGTTACCTATGGTTTCTGATCTCCTTAAGATTGATTGTTAATCTTTCTTTAAAGTGTAATCCTAAATATACAAGTAAAGAATGTGCATTGCTTGAGAAACTTACTGGATTCATCTTCCTCTTCAAATGGCAACACAAAACATCCTTTATTTTATGTTTCCAAAGAAGCAGTCAGCACATGAATAGTTACAGTGTCTGTTTTCTTGTCAGATGAAAATTACTTTGAATATAAAGGAAAAAGGTTTTTTTAATTAAATGTTCATGTTAGTCTAAGGAAAGTTAATGTTGTATAAAATATATATTTATAAGTACTTTCCACTGTAGATATATTTATAGAAAGTATTTATAATAGGTACTTGATGTGGAAAATGTAACAGCAGAGATGGTTGTGGTGTATTTCTGAGCATTCTACATGCACTCATGAATAAGTTGAGAACTATATTTACAAGTATTAGTTAACATAATTACATTTTAAACAGTTTGTCCTTACATAATAGATGACAGTACAAGGGCCTATTTGGGGTGTCCTTGAGTAAGAAATAAATGTAGCCTTGCATGAAGGCTTCTTTAGGTAAGAAGGTGGATTTAAAGGTTAATTCTCTGTCATCTTGCAAGCTTGGTCGAGAGTCAAATCCAATCTGCAGCAATCTGCTTACTTGTATGCAACTTGCCCAGAGGGGCTTTTTGTCAAATGTGTTGCTATATTTGTTACTTCAAGTATTGTATATTATGTGTTCTGGCTAACTAACACCTCTTTGGGGCTTCAAAATAGAGTTATGAAGTGGTACAGTATACATATTAAATACATAATTTAATACAGTTTGAATAAAATTACATGACTAAACCTTGAAATAGCTTTCTTCAGTATCTGCATTTAATACAGAAAATAATACGGCACCCAGTTTTATGTCATAACTCATTTTCCATTAAATATTTGGCCCATTTATAAATAAGGAAGTAGTAAGTGGGATTTTTTTTTTTTTTGTGGATTCCTTTAATCTTGGGTAAGAGTTGTACACAGTTTCTATGTTAGTAGAGCATTCTTAGAAAGGTATGCAATCTGGCAAATCATTCTCCTTCCTCTGGATGCTGAGGGCTCTTCAGAGAAAAAAAAAGTATGGGCCTGCTTTCTTTAAAGGGGGAAGAAAAGTGGCAGGATTGAGTCTGCGTGTCAAACTTGTTTGTTGCGGGAATTGCATTTGACATCCATCTCCTCTTAGATTTGGAACTGGTTCCAGGGAATACTCAGGTCTGTGCATAATACACTAGCCATTTTCCTTCCTTCATCTCCAGGAGGAGCTGGCTTCGTGAGACCTGAGTAGAAGGTATGGAGTAGACTCTGTCATCCTTCAAGAACAGAAGGGAGATTGTTGTTTATGAAGAGCTCATTTGTGTGCAGTCTGTCTTCTTGGTTTAGGAAGGGAGGTAATGTGAATTCTGATGTGCTCTACTTCTGCTGTCCTCTCCCTCCCAAGATTAAATTGGTGTCAGCTCATTTGTTTTCAAATCCTTTGATTTACTGCATTTTAAAGAAAGCACTGCACTGGGAGAATATGAGCCTTCTAAAATGCCTTTGAACGTAGATCCTGCTGTAGATACACTGGTATAGGTATCTTAGTAAACTCTTACTTGTATGCAAAGTCTGCCTTTTTAGATCTTTACAATAAAAGGTGGCCGGTTTAGGAACTGTGGGCGGAGCCATTTGCACATGGGCAAAAGAGTGGCTTCTCTGAGCAGTGGCTGCGATTTACAGACTTATCCTCAGAACTTGTGAAAAAATACTGTGTACTGTGGACCTGCTTTTTAAAGATATCAGTCAGGGAGTTGTGTTGAGCATTCCTAAAGTGAAGGAGATGTTTACTCTAGAATTTTATATGGTATTGAGAATGAAGGAAAAGGACAATTCCGGATTAAGGAAAGATACATAATATAAAAATCTAAATATACAGGTTACAAAAATCACAAATTCTTTGAATTGTACATGTTAGATTTCATTCAGTAATTTCATATAAGATCTGTCAACATTATTTATATTTTTTCTGGAAAGTGAGCAGAAGTTAAATATTTTATTAAAAGTACTGTATATAAATTGTGACATGAAAAAACATCTAGAGCGCACAGTTAACGCATTTTGCACCATTTTAATTTTCCAGTTTTTAATTGTAGCTCTTTACTCCATTAAAAATTCTTTCCAACAAATGGCAAGTGTTTAAGAGATCAATCTATACTATCCTATGCAAAGCAGAAATCCACTGGGGCTCATTGACGTTCTTTCTAGATGTCTTTTTCTGTAGCAGAAACAGTGTCAGAGACAAAGAATTACAAAACTATACATGTTTTGGATTTTCCATCCTCTCCACCTCCGCCACCACCTCCAGCTGCATTTTCAGCTAAAAAACAGAGAAGGGAAGTAAAGTGAGTATTTTCTGTTTATTTTAGCTGCTCTAATTTCTTGTTAAAAAGGCATTTATGGTATTATTTAAGGCTTTTATGATACACGTATCGTGTGTTTGACCTTCTGAAAATTGGACGTGCTTTCACTACTTGTCTGGGAAAATGAAAGAAGAAACACTAACATATGCTATATATACATATGTGTATATAGTGTAGCAGCTGATACCAACATTTCTCAAAGGACCAAACACACACTGAACCACTCTACTGGAAAGTAGTTATATATAGCTCTGTCCCACACATACAAAACTGAGGTATGCAAGCCATGCAAAAGAAGTAAACTTGGATCAATATAATCTGTGAATCTATTTTTGAAGCAGCTGGTACAAAACTGTCAATTTGACCTAATCGTATAAGCCTCATCCAACCCTGCATGAATCCCTCTTTAATTACCAATTAAGAGAGACACTTTTAATGTTTGTTATCTATAGCTACTGGTTCTATTACTGTCTCTCTCAAATGATTCCACAGATGGTCATAGTTAAGGTTCTTTCAATGTAATAAAAAGCGTTTCCAGGTTCATTTAAGGTAAGATACCAATATTAGAATTAAAACTTACATTTGAAAGCTGTGGATCACCATGTTACTAGGTCATTTTCGACCCTTTCCACCTGCATTGAAACATGTCACATAATCAGTGTCCTACCCTCTGTAATTAGTGGATATAATCAACACTATGTTACTAACTTTTATTTTATTAGTTTAACGCGTTCTGTTTTAATTTCTGTTCTAAACTTTCCACTGTAGTGGTTCAGCAAATATGTTTATTTTGTTTTCTATCTGCTGAATGGCTAAGAATAGCCAGGTCAGCGTCATCTAGAGAAACAACTGTGGTTCAGCATGTATCAAATTATTGTTTGTATGAACTGACTTTAACAAACCCATATATTTACATGGCCTTGATTTGACAGTGTCAGATCTGTTCTTCATAAGTGTGCATGGCCTCATTCCAGTGCACATTTAAAAAGGTGCAAAATAATTCACTTACGTTTTGTGATACTGGTAATGACACGCAAAGGTCAGATCCTTAGCTTCTGAAAAGTTCGTGACTAAGTGATTCCAAAATACCAATGATATAAGATGGTCCTCACTTCAAATGGGAATGGAAATACCTGAGTCTTCCTAAATGTATAGTTTAATTTTTTTTTAAGAACTGTACACTTAAGAGCATAGGATCAGACTTTAGTGACTACTCTTTGCTAAGAAAGGCGTAAGGAGGTTTGTGTGAAGGTCCCAGGTTGCTTTGTGTTGCTGGTATTGCTGTGAAGTTCAGATGCTTATGTTCCAGTGTAAGGAGAGAGTACTTTGTTCATACTCAGAACTAGCTTGTTCTCAGCAATAAATTAATCTTAAATAAGTAAGATTATATGATTAATTGCAGAAAGTGTCCTTAAAAGTAAATGTGGGAGACAATGGAGTGGGCATAATTTCTGTGAAAGTGTTACCACAGTGCGAGCAGGCCAAAATACTTCTCATACTTTTATTACGGTAATAATATTTAATTCATTTGATTAAATTTCTCTTTCAAAATTCTGCTTTGATTAAATCATGTAACTTAATTTTACATTTGGGTTTTAATTTTGG
Organism: Buceros rhinoceros silvestris; assembly: GCF_000710305.1. NCBI lineage: Eukaryota > Metazoa > Chordata > Aves > Bucerotiformes > Bucerotidae > Buceros > Buceros rhinoceros. The sequence goes on from NW_010419353.1 coordinate 27,841, forward strand.
CCTAGCATCATTTATTTTAGGAGCCAATAACTGCCTAGTTCCACTTCACACTCATGACGGTAATTTGATTGGTGGCCTTGAGTAGCCTCTCCTTTGTGTGAAGAATACTCACCTATTTCCCACAGACGGTGATTAACAAATAAATCACTCAGTACTGGTTTATGTTTCAAAGATGTGAAATACACACTTCGAGTAACTAACTTTTCTTTTTCAAACTAGCTGACAAAAAGCCATTCTGTAGTAATCACACACATTTTTGTTTTAATCTCTGAGCTTTTTCAGTCATCTCAGCTGACTGGAAACGCAGTTGACCTGCAGTTCCACATGCAATACAGAAGAAAAATGACTGACTCGTTTCACTCTTACAATTGAGTGATAGGTTCTCTCAGTTTCTGTAAAATCAGATTCTCTTCTAGATCATACACAGAACAACACTTGCAATTTTAGGACTTGGGCTGTCTTAGGAAGATTAGTGTTGAATTTGTCATATGGGAGAGAGTGTATTTCAGCCAAGAAACTGATGGTAGGGAACTAGGGCCAAAAGCTTTAACTTAAACTTGAAAGAGAAGCATGGGTTTGCACTGCTTTGTTGTGTTCCAAATGCACACTGTCTGTTCCTATCTCTCTTGCTTATGCTTTTTATTTTTAACTTAAAGCACCTGAACAATACATTTGGGGCTGATGCCACACAGAATTTTGATGCATTTCTAGTTCAGGTGATCACAGTATTCAGATAAAACAGAATGTAATTTCACGCTTATTTAAGTCTTAAGACAGAAGGAATTTTCTCTCTTGTGATGGTCACACTTTCTGTAATTCTGCAATTTAGAAAATGAGGTCACTGTACTGGATTCATATAACCTTTACAGGCTACTCCTCTTCCAAGTAAAGATAAAACTAATTTGGCTAATTCAGAATTCACATACCTTTAGTATAAAGTTTAATAAAATACTGTGTGAATTTGAGAGAAAAAGGATGTGTTGACTGCCTTACAAATGTGTATGAATGAGAACCTCAGAAGTTACCTAACCTTTTTTGGCAGCTTCTTCTTCTTCCTTTTTCTTTTGTTCCTCAATAGCTTTCACCTTCTCTTCATACTCATCAGCTCGTGTTTTCCATTCAACCCTGTTGTTTTGAAGACCATCAAACATAGGTGTAATTTCCTTGTGAAACCTTGAGAATTCCTATACAAACGATTTAAATTAGTAAATTAGAAATTTGTAAACACTGATTTGTAAATTCTGAATTTGGGGCAATAACTGGTGCTTTGCAGAGAAAATACTAGCTTTCGTTTTTCTATTACATCTAATTCAGTATGAACGCTAGATTAATTAATTTTATTTACAAGTGCTTTGTTAAAGCGCTTGTTCCATCTCTGGTATCATTCTGGTACAGAACATCCATCTGGGTGTTCTGTAGAAGAGGAAATAAAAATTAAATAGTGTAGGTACCCGCTGGTGCACATTTGAAAGCATGTTCTTGGCCATGCAGTGGTGGTTATTGGAAATACTGTGTCAGGATAATGATGCCCTACTGTCCACACAGTCGGTTGGAAAAGATCAGTTATATATACCACATTTTAGTACCTTCCGTAATCCCACATTTGATAGTCTGATTCCTATAATACAAGTATAACTATAATACATGATATTCTATCATGTTTGTCAGTATCAGGATGTAATAAAAATGACTAATATCCTGTAGTATATTCCAAGCAGATGAGGATGTATCTGAAGATGTTAAAATATTATATCACTTTTCTGCATTACATGTTGTGATAATATTAAAAGCTAGACAGGGATTAATGATGTTGGCGTTTAATGCCTTACAGAAGATACAGAATATCTTTATATATTTCCAGAACGTTGCAAGTTTCGTATTCCCTTGGCTGTGCCATTAACTGCTTTCTGTAACCATCCACATGTTGCATACTTAATTATGAAATGGGACGGTGAAGAGTCAGACTGGGCTTTCTAAGGCAGTCTTTCAAGGTAGTAACAAAACCCCAGCAGCCTCCAGTTTCACTCAAATCTTCACTTTTTATTGATTTCCTTCACATCTCTTGAATTTGCTTTGTGGGAGCAATTCTTCTATGTAACAAAAGACTGGAAAATTGTGGTAGTTGTGATAGTTATTTACCCTGTGATCAAGAGTCCTGCTGCTGTCTACAATTTTTAAAGTGAAACCATTTGTCACTAATTGTGCCATTAGAACTGCTGCAGCGGGAAAACAAAAAAAATTATTCTTACCTTGTAGACAAATGTACACACAAAATCTATGAAACCAACTTGGAGCTTAGGTAGTTCATCTCCTTTGTTTCTGTCCATCATAGGCTAGAACAGAATAGCAGTAATTTAGATTATGTAGATATCATGCTTTTTGGTATAAAGATCTAGGAAGCATCACAGATCATTGTCTATTCGATATTTTAATAACAGTTAATGTTGCTTAACATAGTTAAATTATTTAGTACTTACAATTGGTTGTTGCTGTAGCACAGTTCTTTCCAGGTCACCTTGCTCCCAGAATTCATTTGCGACCATGAGGGCAACCTGAAAAATCATAATTCAGTGGAAACATCAGCAGAAAGCAGTACATTTAAATAAATAAATAAAAGAACAAGGCGTTCCAGAAAATATGAAAATGTTGATTAACCAAGAACTAGCATATTGCTGCTTACTACTTAACTGTTACTACTAACTTCCTCAAAGAGAGGACTTATTTCTGGCTAGCTGTGTTATCTCTGAGTAGTTTAAAAACCAAACACAATAATATTTCACCCTTTAATCCACATAGAGCTAGTCAAGTGCTTCTTTCAAAAATTAGAGATGCTCTCTGGTGTACTTAAGGCTTTTTCCAGCAAATTATCTCTGCCAATATTCTGGTGCGCACTGAGTAAATGATAGATCAATGCCAACAGGAAGAAGACAATATTAGCAATATTAGGAATATTTACTAGTACCTCTACTGTCTATTACTTAGAAGGCTCCACAAGCATCTTGCAGTTGTATTTTGATTATGCATTGTTAAAATCTGTTCCTGTAAGGCTAAGTGGTGAGCTTCAGCATGATGATCAACAAGTGTTGGAGTACTTGAAGTACTTATCTACAAAGGAGTGTCACACTGTATTACAGAATGGGTTTTTTTAGCACATTCAAGCTACTTTGAGATGGCACTAGTATCTACAGAACACACACCATTCAAATCATACTGTTGTTAAACCTGTACCTTAAAAATAGCTGAAAATAACGGAAGTTATTTTAAGGGAAGCACAGAAATAACTGACTGATACTTAAGGGTAGCTAGAACAGCTCTCGGGATCAGGGATGCCAGTTTTAGCTGAAGGAAAAGTAGGGAAGGGTGGAACAATGGTACAGCGTTTGGGAAGAGGCACAGCTGGGTGCAGATACTTAAGTATCTATCAGCTGATAATAAGTTGGGGGTTTTTTTTTTTTGAATGATCATGCACCAAATAGGCAATAAAACAGGTAGTAAATGCAGTATTGTCTATTTGAGAGTACCTACCTTACTTTGCACCTCCCAAGGCTTGGTTATTGCAGACAGGTCACAGCCAGTCATCATCATAGCCCTTTGAAAACACAGAACAAAACGGGTATAGTTAGGATGATGATATAAAAAAAAAAAGTTTGATTTTTTTAAGGAATTTAGATAGCTAAGAAGCGGATGCATGCACATTTTGGAAATTTTGAGAAGATTGTAGACATCTATTTCTAATTTAAATTCATGGTTGTGCTCATCATCAGACACTAACACCAAGTCTTGATTGTGCCCAAATTCTTTTAAAATATGGTCCTACATAACTGATTGAATAAAGAGTAAAATATTAACCACCTACATGATGACTTCTTTTTTGGTTGGGTCAATAGATATATATTTAATTGCCTCCTCTTCTGATTCCATTTTTTCAATTGCATCCACAATCTTTTGAAACATAGTTCTTTTCCTGTTAAAACATACCAATAAACCATGTATTAGTAAACAAAAGTTTCTGCATTAAAAATGAAACAGAAAACTATATTTCTGATATTTATGCTTTTTCAAACTAGCATCCTCATCATAGCAGAATCAAACTGACACCTTCTTCCCGTTGAAATCAACCCTTCCAGGTAACCTAGCACATTTAGATTTTCCTGTATACTACTGACATGTGAAGTATGATGTCAGAATTCCTGACAAAGAAACAAATAGCCAGTTTCCTAACTCTTCACAATAACCTGTTTGGAGTGACATTCTTTTCTCTGTAGTGTTACATGTTTGTTACTTTCTGTAACATAATGAAATGGTAAAAGCAAAGCAAATACTAGTAAATATTATTCTTCTCCCTCCACTCAAAAATCCAAAGAAGAACTGACTGAGAAGAACTTTCAAAAAACATAAACATGTCTTGCTATTGCTTAATAATCTTCCAATTTACATTAAGAATGAATGAAATAATAGAATTACTATACTTTAAAATTTAGTAACTGGTTTTGAACAATTAACTGAATTATTTCCTGTCTCCTGCCTTTAAAACGTTCCAGTCAAGACATCTGGACCAAAACAAAAGGTTCCATAGACCTTCAGGGAAAATACCCTTTATAAAAACACAGTAAGTCAGTAACTTAGGAACAGGATGGATGATTTGGTATTTGGAGCTGTTGGCATATTTAGCACTGGGATCAGTTGATGTCTGCAGTTTTGGTTTTAAACCAGCATCTTAATTTCCATGTGTTCAGCATACTCCTGTTTGGCATGAGTCATTGAAGTAGGGTATGCTAGATATCAGACATGCACACAACCTTACAGTTAGGCTACAGAATCCATGCTTCTGAAATACAGTGTTTGCAGTAACAAAAAGCATATTCGAATGACTTACTAAGTCTGTACTAAGTTTATAGACATTTTTTGTGTTCTTTACTTTGAAAGCTTATAGTTAAGAATGTCTTGGTTTTTACAAGAATTGGAGTTAATAACAATTTTACGTATAGCTCTGTACCTGTATGTAAACATCTCTGTACTCTGTATATAAACAACTAAAAACGACAGTTATAAATTCTATAGGATTGACATTTCTTTCAGTAGGAAGTTATACAGAGTTTAGTACTTACTTGAAATACAAAGCCAAATCAGTTGCTATTATTGCAACTTCAAATAAGTGCAGAACGGTTTCAAACTGGCGCTTATTTAGGTTCTGGAAGATGTTTAAACTCTGCAAGATGGAAAGTTTACGAATTCAATTCCTTTTATAACACTGTCTTTGGTTTGTACTCTACAAGTTGTCTCACAGAATACTATAACAGAATTGGCCAACTATGGTCCCTGGATGAAAATAATGCCACAAATGAAAAATTATTCAGTTGGTAAAGACGTCCCATATGCATGGCTAGCAACTGGCTGAATAATGGTGCGAGCAGTGGGTGAGTCTGAGGCGCTGCCCCAGGAGGCTGCACAGTGAAGCAAATCCACAGTGACTCCAGCTGCCCGTCCTGCTCTTGCCACACAGGAATTAAAACCAACAAAAACCACCCGTATTCCACTTAACTGGTAAAGGAATGGCAGTTCTTCATAATTTCTTTGCAGTTCGCATTCCATAAAGCTCATCTTCGCGGGCGTTCCAGGGCTCCTCGGTAGAGCCCCCTCCGTGCTGCTGTGTCACCGCGGGCTGGCACAGCTGCCTGCGCGGCGGCTCGGGGCCCACCGCAGGGAGGGTGGCCCGCCTTTCCTCGGGCAAAGCGGATGAGAGCATTGCGCTCAGCGTTTTTCTCAGTGCCCCCGCTCCCCTTCCTTCTTTAACTGAGGGGACAATACCTGTGAGAGCACGGGGCACAGCAGTGCGGCTCTTGAGAGCCCATGGCGGTCCTAACAGCTGCTCCAGCACAGAGCAGGGGTCAGTCCCCAGCATCTCACATCTGAAAACCTACACCGCCATCAACAGCGGGAAAGGCGTTGGTTTATTTTAAATTTTAAAACTTGTGGGGATTTTATGATCCCTGTGCTACTGGTTGGTGTAAGGGTTCATTCTGCGGCCTCACGAGGTCAGAAGTAGCCCCACCACAGGGATTAGAGCGTGAAAAACGAAGGTGGAAGCGGGTGCCTGCCACGCTGCTGCACACGAGTGGGGAGGAAGGGGTACACGTGTGCAGACTTTGCCTGTTCAATCTCATTTCACTGCAAAATATGTAGTAAAGAGTTGTAAATAGCCTCTTGCCTTGTAGCCAGGACGGAGCCAGGCTGAGGGTAAGGGAGCGAAGGCCGACCCCCGTGGGAGCAGGAGGGGCCCTGGTGGGCTGCGCTGCCGCCGTTTCGGTGAGACCGAGGAGACCGCAGTGGGGAGCCTCATCTCCACGGCTGCTGGGGAGGGGCAGCTGGCGATACCTGCCTAATTCGGGGACAGTCAGCCACAGGAGTGCCTCACGGTATCACCTTCTCCGTTTTAGCAAGGTAAGGGGGGGTGTGGAGGTGTGGCCTGGGGTGAATGGATCCTCCATGAATTGCTCCATCTCTTTGTTCCTCAGCTGCCAGAGCCAGCAGCTGGTCTCTGACCTCACGCACCAGGGGCAGCAGTTTCATTACAACATTGTGTATGTATGCCAGTCAGCCACAGGAGTGCCTCACGGTATCACCTTCTCCGTTTTAGCAAGGTAAGGGGGGGTGTGGAGGTGTGGCCTGGGGTGAATGGATCCTCCATGAATTGCTCCATCTCTTTGTTCCTCAGCTGCCAGAGCCAGCAGCTGGTCTCTGACCTCACGCACCAGGGGCAGCAGTTTCATTACAACATTGTGTATGTATGCTGCATTGTGTATTTTCTGCTTTGGTTTCAACATCCGCTTTTTGGTGAAAGCAGCGAAAACCTGAGCAGTGTGAGTGAGGCCCAGAGGAAAAGCTTTTCTATCGTGAGTCTATTGCCCATGGAATTACTGACGGTTCTCTGAAAGTGAGCACTGCACAAGATTTTGGCTTAAACCCCTGAACTGAGCGTAATTTCTTAATCTGGACCTGGGGACGTGAATGAGACACAGTGAAACGTGGAACATCATAACTTCATTGGATCTTCTGAGTTGACCAGTGTGAGCAGAAGGTTCATGCATTCGTACCTCATCTTGCAGCAGGGTTTTACTGTACTCCAGGTGATGCCTTTCTAAAATGGAAGAGCCATGAAGTTTTGCCAGCGGAGCAGCTGACCTGTTGAAAAAGAAGCAATTCTTTGTAGTGTTTTGGAGGCAATATTTTTGATTCAGGATTCGGATTTTTAGGATTAAAATGCTTCTGATCTGCACGTTCTATAGTTTAATCTACATGTATTAACCACTGCTGTCTTTGCAGAGCAAAAATACTACTTACTTGCCTTCACTCTTGTGACTGAGTAATAATGGAAATTGGAGAGCACTGGGTTTCCCAGTGCCCACTAAAATCAAAGGTGTGGTTAGATGCCTCAAGAATCAAAAACTGTGTTTTTTAAAACACGCCTTTATTTTATCTTATGCATTCAGTTTTCCTGTTTGCTTAATCTACACAATTTCTGTGTGCCTTAAAAGTAGCCTTTATCCACCTTCTAATATTTATTCTATGGCATGGCTCTTGAACTCGTCTGTCTGTAAAGACTGTCCCCTGTGATTTTAACATAATGTAAGTAAGTTAAATCTGAAATAACAGTATAACGGAGTTTAATTCCTCTAATGCCCTTGGGCTCCTACACTCCCCCCAAATCACCATTTTGTGGACTGAGCCAGTCCTGACAGCTCAGGCGTGTTCAGTCTTACCACGGAGCTCAAAGCATCCCCCTGACAGTGGGCTGAGCTTCAACAGAGGAAATTTTGCATCAGACTATGGTAGTGGCAGGAAGGGAGAAGTGTCCTATCTACGTAGGCTCCAGGTGGTTCTGGTGTTTGGAAGTGTATTTTCCTCCTTTCTTTCCTCAGCTAATAACTCCATTCCTCAGATAACCCAAGGCGGATTGCTACATGGTACCTGCATTTTCTGACTTGTGATTAGGACTGTTGTGGTAAAGCCTGATAACTTAGCTATAAATAGCCTTACTGCGTATGACCTGGTGTACAGGGCTTTCAGCTAGGGAAGACCACAGCAGGAAGATTTAAAAACCCCTCTTAAACTTGTTTGGATGAGAGGCAGTCCACTGAATAAGGATCAGCATCTGTCTTCTCTCTTTCCTACGTCACCTGGAGAATCCCTGAGAATAATCAGAAAATCCCCTTGCGTCACTGCTCAAGCATGCAGGCTGAAACGCCTCTGCTGGGAGGAGTGTATCCAGGGTCAGAGGAGGAGGATGAATCATTCTGGAGATACAGCTGGTGGGAAACTGTACTCAGAAAATTATGGTTACAATCTTCTGGTACAAGTGACGTTCTGAGAAACCAGCATTCTCCAGCTAGCCCATAGAAACAAGCCCTAGCAGATCACGTAACGGACTAGATGGTAGATTGTTCACTCTTCGGGAGGAGAGTGGGTCTCACCACGATGTGTAGAGTGGTAATTAAAAGGTAAGTTTAAAACAAAATGAATTAATATGTTTTATAAGAATCATCTACTAATTAATATTGTTTCTTAACAAACAAGGGAAAAATCAAAAAGAAATTGTTTAGAATATTTTCTCAGAACAAAAAGTAGCATGAATTGCAAAGCTTAACCTCATGATTTGTAACTTACTGGCGTGTGAACACAACCAGTGGCAGAACACAAGCTCTTTAGCTCAGAGTCCCGTGTAACAGGAGGAGATTACACCTCAGGAAAGGTCGCGCATCAGTCAGTGGGGAGGGGAACAACAGATACAGTCAAATCAGGCAGTAGAAAACAGAGAAAAAGAATGCATCTCAAATCCCTCTGAACTGTCCCTTGTCTATGCCTCGTATGAATCCCTTTCCAGAAAAGTGTTCATGTCCTGTCTTGAAAAAAGAGTAATCCCGTTAAGGATTTCAATTTACTTGTCTCATTTCTTTGTGGCCTCGTGCACGAGGCTTTGCTACAACCCCAGCGTTGCTAGAGATTAGTCTCTCTTAGAGATGAACTGCAGTTCCAGGAGATCCTCCTAAGATTCTGCTTTTGCATTTTGTCTTTGTGTTTCAGCTGTCATGACAAATGCTTTGAGGCAGAATTCTTCTGTAGGATAAATATTTGTTCATGCCAGATGAATATGTTATATATCTTGTATTTTAGCAAGTTTTGGCTTTTTTTTTTTCATTTGCCACCAAAAATACTGTATTTCCATGTATTTAAGCTTTTGTACTTACTTCATTTGATACAGATTATTGGTCCCTCTGTGATCAATGTCATGGCAGAAAGCAGCAGCAACCATGGCAAAGGCTTCTAGATCAGTATAGTATTTCTTTATTTTTCCTGTCTGTAAAAGAAAACAGACAATTCTGAGTGTGTACCTTCCTGAATTTTCCAGTTGGAAGTGAAAGGAAAGCTAAATAATGAATGTGTTGTTTATATTATATTATATTACTAATACATTCAT
>NW_010419354.1:12642-17642 GCF_000710305.1 Buceros rhinoceros silvestris
GCAAGGTCTGCTCCTCCACTGTTATCAACGGGATTTTTGCCTCTGATATCACTTATTGTGGGATCTAAACCAAAGAGCCAATTATTCAAATTTTACGTCTATGTAATGGACACCTGACAACATATCTGGTATTGATGGTTTTGCACGTGCTTTTGCAGAAGGACATTCTAGACCTTAATATTCCATAAGTTTTTTACTTTGACGCTGTAATTTTATAGGGTTATTTAAGTATTTTATTGTGACAACCGTAAAAAACACCTTGTGAAGCTTCTGTGAAAGTAATTCCTCTCTCATTCATTTCAGTGAAAACGAAGGTCCATTTACAGATAACGTGAATCCTGTGTTCTAATAAGAGATATATCTTTAATAATTCATCGTCACACTTACTGGTGTCTTACATCACACTTAACAGCAAAGAAGTTATCTGTTGCCTCAGCAATATCTGTGCACACAAGCGGAACAATGCCAAACACTGGCAATTTCTCGGCACCACCGGCGCACGGTGCCATTTTGGCAGAGCCATTCGGCATCATCTTGTTGCTTTGCCACCTCTACCATTACCACTGAGCGTCGGCAACCTGCCCGCGTATCTGACAGAGAAAGAAAGGCTCTGCTCAAAAGACGAGCTTTTCTCTTCGTGGTGCATATGGTGCTTCCTTGGTTTCTACGGTATGGTCTAATTTGAAGCCCAAGGGGTTGTGCCAGGGCACATTAAAGCGCAGATGGAGTGTGCTCCGTGAAAGGGGTTTTTATCGGTGTCACTTGCCCTCTTAAATACAGGCTGGATTTGTTCTGCACTCTGATTGTTACAGTATGGACTTAAAATTAAGTAAAAGCAAAGAGCTCTCAATGGTGCATATCTTAATTTGATTTTTAATTACTATTTATCAAAACACATATAAAACGTCTCATGATAGCGATGCATGAGGTTTGTAAGTAAGCACTTCAAGCCTGTTCTGTTTCTTCATAAAATGCACCAGGTGCTGAGCAGCCCATTTAGAGCCCGTTTTCATAGACCAGCTTGTTTCAGTGGGAGTCTTCAGGCAAGAAGCACAGATTCAGGCCCCAGGAACAAGGGCCCATGATTCACTCCATTGCAACCGCCCCGGTAGTTTGTTCTCCCCCTTGAAAGCCAGTCAAGGGAAATCTTTATCTAGAAACCCTTAGTCAGATTTGGGTCATAGACCCGCTGAGATCTGCACCACAGCGGCCACCAGCTGCAGATGCTGCATTCTCAGTGTTCACTGTGACACTTGGCCTGGGCTCTTCTCAGCATCTCCTGTTCAAGTAATTTCTCCAGAATGCAAGAGGGAATGAGGTGCAACCTCACGCCCCAGCAGAGGAGTGTCCTCCCCACCTGTAGTATGTCTGCCCCTACTTGCAGGTGGAGGGGTAACTGGTGGGTGCCTTGTGGAGAAGACAACTGTGGTGGGAAGTAGCTCCACATCCATGAGAAAAACGGAAGAGCTGCATATGTGTCTAGGGGGAACATCTGGGCTATTGTCAGCAACTTACATACATTTACTTAATTGCAGTCTTGAATGAAATTGTCCGTCATAAAAGATGCCTCAAGAATTTTGATTTTAGCCGTCTATCTGCCCGAGTTGCAACGTACGCTCATATCATCTGTCTTAATTTTATTTCACTATCACTAACTGTAGACGCTACTTCAGAAATATTCTGAATTTGGTTTTAATTGTACAGCTTTCAACTCGCACAACATTTCTCTTTGTGGTGAAAGCATCACGGTGATTTATCCTCATTATTGTGTAAATAGGTTTCGGCAGTTCTCAGTAAATAAAACAAAGAGTGACAGGAGGAGAAGGGGGAATTTGCTTTCCTACCAATTAGAGTAGCCTTAGGCAGTACTTTTAAGAGGAGATAAATCCTGCAAATCACTAAAATGATCCTGTCACATGCACCAAATATTAAAATCACACAGCGGCGCACTTCATACAGTTTGCTTTGGTTTAATGAGTTGGGGTGGGCTTCGTCATGAGGTTTGCATCTCGCAGTTGGGGACTGTTGATTGACAGTGAAGATCATGCCCAACTGCAGCTTCCTAACCAGTAGGGCCAGATGGAAAATCACAATTCATGTTTAATATGCAGTTTTTCAGCTAACGAAAATTCCCAAATTGTCTCCTCACCTCCTACCTGAAAAATTTTCCCCATAATAAATGCAAAATATGCTTCATATTAGCCAAGAGTGGTTTTTCCTCCTTCCAGCAAGTTATTAAAAAAATCCTATATAAATGATCCCTGTTAAGCGAACAACCTGTTAACTTCTTCCATTATGTAAGTGATCAAAGATTAAAAGATAAGTTTACAAAACATCTTCTGTCACACTTAGACACTTTTAAAAGTAACTAAGTGGTGTGTCAGGATCACGAAGGAGAAGACAATTAAAAAAGTACCAAACAAGGGAAGAAATGCACCATTCTGCGACACGTTCTGCTCAGCACAGGCTCCTGTGCCACGCTGGTGAGGACACTCTGGCTCCTTTTCGGCAGAGGACATGGCCTGGTAACGTCTGCAAAGGCATTTTTAGCCACTGGGACAAAACGTGCTGGTCCAGCATAATATATGTAGTGGAGAGATGGTTGATATCAAGCGTTTAATGGTGAACAAGACATAGCAGGCACATGGCATGATGCTCTAGGAGCCCTTAGAACTGTTAGAGCTCAGAGTGTCCTATTTTCAATTATTATTTCCCCCTTCACCGTTCTCCTGCAGTCAAGTTTTACACTCTGACATTTATACTTAGTATATTGAGCAATGATTGTTACCTTGTTCCAGCATTTTTTCTGTGCGGTGCTTTATGAGAGTGGAACTAAATGTATGACAGGAACCCCAGTAACCTGAGACCCCGGGTCAGTAATGTATTAAAACAAAACAAGACACACATGGCTTCGGCACAGCAAGAAATCATGCAGGAATGGGGAGGGAGACAGGCGGAGATGAGGAAGGCCTACCTAACAGCTGCAATTATCGCCTGCCGTATAGGAGCCAATCCATTACCGCGTAGAGGCTTGACAAATTACCATAAACACCAAGCCAGAACAGCAGCGACGTTGTTTAGCTTCATACTGGACACTTTGAAAGTTGGTAGGTCTAAATAGCGCACTGAGGACTAATTAATTAATCAGTCTTGGTGGTGGTATAATGATTATAGTATTCTTTTTTTTAAAATTTAAAAACTCCCTCCAATGAAACAACCGGCAAATTATGATTCGAGTGGTTAGAGGATAAAATCATGGATTTGTAGCCTCGCTCGCAATGGAACAGCACATCAGTTTGCAAATGTCCCAAAATAAATACAAGTTTTTCATTACTACCTTCAATACCGTAGATCTGCAAATTAAAGACTTTACGCTAATGCTCACTGCCAGCTACCCGCAAGTTAACAAATGCTTGCGCAGTCTTCGCAGAGCATTGATTTATAACTACTAAATGACGTGATTATATTTTATCACTTTCTCGTATGTAGAATAGCCACTCTACCCGGTGAGCAGGATGGGGGACGATGATTAACATTACCTCACATGGTTTTTATATTCCCTGAAAAGTAGGTAGCACCATGACTTCCACAGGGCACATCTTCCTAACCTTGTCATTTATTAAGTCAATGTCTTATCAACCTCCTTATAGACATTTTCCCCATCACGTTTAAGCATTTCAAAATTAACAGCACTGCCCTTCCAGGAGGTGAAATTACCGCTGTGTTACTGGTTATCAGTCGGGGTGAGGTACAAAGAGATTGAAACCAGCTCTGCTGGGCTGATGATTTAACATGGCAGAATCAACCAACCACCACCACGGTGTGGAGACCTCTGGGCTAGCTCCGCCAGGACCAGCACAAGCAGCAGGAGGTCTGCGCTCAGCTATTCTTACCAGTGATCTGCTACACTCCAGCTGAAAGCCCTTCAAGTCTTATTTAGGCTAGACTTTGTCATTTCCAAGGTTCTTCTCTGTCTCACCTCTCAGTTCCCCTGCACGATGCAAAGTGTTCCATTGCACAGTCTACACACATAGGTCCTGCTGAGGGTGAAGCACTCGGCACGTGTCCAATTAAAACTCCAAGTGGCTCTTAAACAGTGACTAGACAGAGATGGATGCTGCAGTACTGAAAAACTGGTCCAAGATGACACAGAAATATGGGACAGAAATAGCCATAGAAACCGTATTTGAGACTTAATTCATTGGGCCCACAGGACCCAACTGGAGGACCTCTGCCTCAGACACCAAGTATTACCTACTTCAGCAGCAAATGAACAGAAGATGGTACAGGGAAGTCTCCTTCGCTATACAACCCTGATTCACACCTTGAAAAATACACATAGTGGGCACCACCTGTAGGAAGGGTCATGAATACCAGAAGTCATCGTGCAGTTAAAGACCTTATCGGATCTTTTGTCCTTAAAAAGGATAAAATTTGGATTATAATAGAGAACCAGAAACAGTCAGTGTTTGACTTTCAACCTCAATGTTCCTTAACATATTTCTCTGTGTAATTTCCTGCTCTCAGAATTGGAAGATAGAACTGTTGTCGTTACCTGGAACTATCCTACTCACAGCCCTCTCTGTGAAGCATCAGAAGAAAAGGAGCTTCACAAGGTCCCCGTCCCAGCTGGTAGACGAACGGTAGACCATTCGCCCGCCGTTGGGTTGTGTGCTTGCCGGGTGCTGGCTCTGAGCAGGCTAACTTCGGTGCCGCCGGGCTGTGGTAGCTCAGCACTTCTCACATGACAACTTAGTCTAATTGAGTGGGACAAATTATCTTACAATGGACTCCGTGCAACAGCAGCAAGACTAAATCTATACTCCAGCTAACTCTGAACACGTAATTTAGCCGTAAGAGACGAGCAGCGTCAGTGCTTTCCACAACTACCTTCTAAAAGCAACAGAAAATGAAATCTAGAGAAATTTAGATTGAAATTTCCAGAAAGCAGCATAATATGTCCTTAATACGTGAGCTCAGAGTAAGGAAAATATTTTTCT
>NW_010419354.1:23015-25251 GCF_000710305.1 Buceros rhinoceros silvestris
CATTGTCCCGGGCAGACAGTACAGCCCGGGGATGCTGCCGCACAGCGAAAGGGCATTTTCCAGCCTTTTCATGCTGTGCTCTGAGGAGGAAAATTCTGGATGGACAAGCAGATGGACATTCAGCCTTTTGAATACTGCCCTGCCGTCTATCAAAACTACAGGCAATTTACCCTAGTGGTTCATTTTTCAAACACAATTAGTTTGCAGCAACGCTACTGAGCAACTAATGTTTGTTTGTTCAGCAGCCGGGGGCGAGTTACTGCTCCCCTTCATCACCCCAGGACAGGTTGCTCCTGGGTTCTGCAGGTCCATGGCCAGGACTACATCCCCAGTGCGGGTGCTCGGGGCTGGTGGAGATAAAGGACTCGGTCTGCGTTAACCCGCCAGCATCCTGTACCGCTAACAGCCTGATTATCTCTGGCAGTCCAATTAATTCAGGCCAATGGCAACTCCCCGTGTTTGCGTCTTCTTTTTCCAAACGCTTGATTCCTTCCCCTGCTTAACAAGCAAAAATGCCTCTCAGAAAAGCAGAAGGAATTTGCCCCAAATTATTCAATGGTTTTTCTGGGCCACTGCTTCAGAAGCAGAGAAACTCCTAGGATGATTCCAGCAGGCCGGGAGCGGGAGCCCTTCACGCCGAGGCAGAGCAGCACAGGCTGGAGCTACTTTTATTGCTATTGTTTGTCTACAAATCTCCCCACGCCAAACAATGATGTTGTCCAAAGCGAGCTGTTTGCTATTAATGACTCATGAGTACAATAATGCTGCCAGCCCCCTACTAGGTGTTTTGTCAATGGACTTAAATTTCTAAAGTCTCAAACTGTTGCTATTTGTTTCCATCCATCCCCCAGCACTTTGCACAAATGTCTGTGGAGTACCCCAGCTCCAAAACCCTTCACTCTCAGCGCTGACCTTTGTGCTCTGGAAACAATTACTCCTGGAAAGCCTGTCAATATCATTATTTTTACAAGAAATCAATACGCTTCACAAAGTTAATGGGGGATTCAGGCAGCAAGCGTTTACCTTCTTACTGTCAGTGGTGCAGCGGGCTGTGCTCTGGCACAGATGACAGATTCGCCTAGACACCGAGCAGACAGTAAGCAATGGGTGTAAAGGAAAAATAGGCTGCAAGCAGGCGTGGAAAACGTCAGCTTCTGCAGGCATCTATGCTCTAACGAGCCAAAGATGTCAGCCTCTTGTAGTGTCCACTCTGGAGCAAGCAAAGGATACAGGGAGCTAATGAAAGGGGGATTAGGAAACGGTTTCCACCTCACAAACAGAAGCAAACCAGTTTGAAAATGCTGGGGTGAATATCTGCGGGTTCGCTAGCAAGGGGGTTCCTGGCGAGGACTGTTCCTCTTGACTTGCTGCTGTTGCAGAACAAAAAAAAAAATCACACAGGAAAAGGTGTTCTACAAATTCAGGCTGTAGGTTGAATTTACCCCCTTTGTTTCTTGGAGTTTAACTACAGCAGAAGAGGAGTAGATTCTGCCCTATTTAGCTTGACTCCCTCTACAGAAGTATAATGCCAGCCTAGGATACTCTCTATGTACTGAATTTAGAGCAAAAAAAAGAAAGGGATCACTGTAATGCCTTGCTAGTAAAGATGCTATAGTTAGCTCTGCTTTTACTGACTAATAAAATGCGTATTGTTATTTTAAGGGTATTTCTAAGATATTCACATAAGCTTTAGCTAAGCTATCTATTTTTCAAAGGCATAATAAAAGTGCAATAAAATCACAGGGAATGCATTTCTAATGTGTAAGACGGAAAGCAGAAAATATTTTAAGGAGTCACCCATTACAAAACCTGCGCTCACGAGGCTGCTTCGGGCACCCCTTCGAGCCCACTCCGACACAACCTTATCGTATTTGCCGCGTTCCATATCCCCACCGCCCAGATGGGTTGCGAGCGGCACCGGGATGCCTCTTGTCAGCAGCCCCGTGAACTACGCGACCGAGTGGCAACGAGAGATGCATTTGCAGAGTCATATATTTCTATTGCCCCAGTTTCTGCTCTTCCACTGTTCGTTATCTGCACAGAAGCTTGTCAGCACCGCGGCTTGGAACGAGCCCTCCTCCAGCACAGCTCTGCCACAAAGCAGCTGCGCTACCGCGCAGCATCGCCTGCTCCTGACGTCACTCATTTTCATAGCTGAAATCTAGTAAAAATCAAAGCATAACTGGCATCGTGCTATTAGCAGTACCTTTTTTTTAAAAAAAAAAAAAAAAAAAAA
>NW_010419354.1:25324-37824 GCF_000710305.1 Buceros rhinoceros silvestris
AAAAAAAAAAAAACAAAAAACCACAGAAGGAATTGCCAGGGAACTGAGGAGCAGGGGGCCCCAGCTTCTCCAGCCTCCAAGGGAAGGGCTAGATGGCTTCAACACATGGCGGGGGTTAAAAAATAGTGAGCAAATTTCTTCAGCTTCCCTCGCTGCTATCAACAGTTTGGAATTTACACTAGCGCTTTACATCATTACCCCAGTCGTTCACAGCTTTTTAAGGCTTTAATGCAAACCACATGCAGAACCAGGCCCTCCCCACCAGCAGCTGTGGGCTGGGTGGGATGGGAAGCTGCTTGGAGGGGAAAACCAACAAGCAGCTCTCTTGTCTACAAAGCACAACTCACCACATTTTTCATGCATTGTGGGCTTCTCCAGCAGCAGCAAGCTGTTTAAAAAAATACCTGGCCCAAATTGAGCATTTGCTTGACATGATGGAAAAGTGAGTGCTATTTTCTGTTATATTGCCCCTATTCTACATCGACAAGAATATATTTTTTTTTTGCTGTTCCCAACTGATTTCACAGTAGTGAACTCCGTTTATGAATTATCTGACACATTTCTTGCAATTCTTCTGACAACAGTGCTCAGTGGAAATTTCAAGGCACCTCTCTTCTGACAAGTAGAAATATCAATATTTGAATAAATTGTGGATTTTAAACTTCTCACTCTGATGCACCACAGCAAGGAAGACTGAATTTTTCTTTTACTGGGTCTAATCCCCTTGAGCCTAAAGGAAGAAATCTGTATGCAGCGTTTCATTACAAGAAAGCTGTACTGAGTGACATTTGAAGCACACATCTAAGTCGACCTGATGAAGTTTACTTCCTTCAAACAACAAATAGCAGCTTTGTATTATTTCCCCTTCTTGGGGGAAAAAAAAGCAAAAGCATGATGTCTGAGCAAAAAGCCGAAATGTTGATTCACAAATTGACAGGCCAATCTTTAAACAAATGTGTTTCTTGGGGGAAAAATGCAGCTTTGTTCAAGCTGAGCATTTTTCTTGTGCCTGACAGAAGCATTCCGGGGCTGATTAGAAGGAACTTGTTAGGGCTCCGTCTCAGACACTCTGACTCCACTTTTTAACAAGCATGCAAAGAAAACAACATAAAGATAACAAAACATTGTCATTACCATCTATGGGCTCTATTTGGGCCTTTTTTTTCTTTTTCTTTTTCTTTTTTTTTTAATGCTTACGCTCAGATATTTCTCTCAGCTCATCTTGCACACAGCCACACCAGTGCATCGGGTGAGTGATATTTCAGGTCCCATGAGCCATGTCCTGCTCTCACCCCGGGAGGTGCGGGGCTGCCCAGCAGGCAGGTGATGCTCCTCTGCACTCCCAGCCCCTGCCCAGCACCCTGCAAGGCCACTGGCTTCAAAACAGAGGCAGGCAGCAGCATAGAGGGGCACCGCAGTCCCCAGAGCCCTCTCTCTGCCTGCCCATGAGGTGCTGGGTACCTGGTGAGTCCCATTCCGCTCGCCTGAGACACTAACGGGCATCATCAGATAAGCACTTGATAAATTACTCATCGTCGCTACCGAGTAGACCCTCACATTTCCTTGCATTCTTTGTCCAGAGGGTTCTGCGTGGCCAAGCCAGTTAACAGGACACGGTTCATCCTCTGACAGCCAGAGGAACAACACTTATGAGTCTGTTCTTGATAGCTTTACCCATGGAAGTCTTCTACCATCATAAAATAATCCCGGCTGAAGCATATTGGAAAACTTGTCTTAGCAAAGACATCTGCCTTGCTGCAGGCTGCAGTTCGGGACGTTGTTTTCAGCGGGGCAATATATGTCAGTTCCTCAGTTGGGAGGAGTTACGCGATGCCACTGCATCTGCAGACACCCTCTCATACACACTGTTCCTCCAAAACTCTGAGCAGCAATAATTAAAATAGTTGAAATAAAACAAGAGGGAACAACTACGAAGGTCTGGTTAGAAAGAACTCTCCCCATGCGATCCTTACTATCATCCCCATCTGTTGAGTGAGGATACCTGGATAACATGGATGCTTCACGAAGGAAGGAGCCTTGACTGAAGGGACAACATACATAGAGACAGTCGAGAGGTCAGCCTACAAAAACATTTGAATCCAGACTATTTTACTGCAGTCATCTGTTACCTCTTATCTCTGATGGAGGTGAGAAATCTGCCCCCAAAATTCCCTATTGAAAGCAAAGACAGTTTTGAGGGATGCCTAAACCCAGTCAGACAGCAGACAGAGTTACTAAACAGAACAGCTTGGCCCCGAATCTGTGTGTGACCACAGATGGTCACATCATGGTGCTCATGTTTGGTCCTGGATTTCACTGATCCAAGAGGCAAGGACAGCAATACATGGCTTGGAAAGACTGAGACATGAAGGGAGAGCCAGTTCCAGGACCAGCAAGGACCTCTTGTGTTAAGCACAGGACATCAAACAAGCTTCTGGGACGCAGAAGATGCACCCAGGCCAGTAAGATCCAGGTCAGGGCAGATGCCATGGTTACAGGCACCGGTGGCAAACAGGAAGGCTGACCTGAGGGTGAAGATACAGGAGAGGAATTTGGTTCTAAGGAAGCATCTCATGCCCAGAGCAGCTTCCCAGGGCCTTGCAGGAAAAAACTCCTCTGGCTACCACCACAGGTGGTCTCCCAGGGCAGGACCTCCCGCTGCAAAGAATAAAGAGTGCAACCAAACAGCAGCCCAGGTCCCAGCCGTGACAGAAACCTCTCATTCCCTCATCTGAAACCCCACGAACTATAAGGGAAGAATTCGTGAACTACATAAAAACATTTCAGATGGGAAAACAAAACCTCATGTCTTCTGCCTGAAAATCAGCATGAGCTTTTCCTGGTGGACTAGGGCAGATACGCTGGTGCCTCCGTAAATGAAAAATGACGCTACAGGGAATTTCTCATTACGTCAGACACACTTGCACTCTATTCAGCAGACCTCGGGCTTCTTCTCGTGTTCAGTCGCTGCGGTGGCACGGGGCCAGCCTGACACTGATCTGACCCTGCAGATGTAAGGGGATCTTTTACAAAAGCAACCAGACCCTGAGTACTTTACCACTGCGATTTATTTGTATTTTGGTCATTTTAAAATGAAAACTCAAACCAGCACCTGTGCACTGGATGGTTCGAAAATTCCCAAAGCTATTGCACTTGTTACTCTTGCTTTAATTTCTGTTTTCACTGTCACGCAGTTGATCCGATCTCAGTTAGATAGTTCTGTTCAATGGCAGGGCCCATAAGCTCCTGATGTTCTTCACATGCCTCTCTTCAGAAACACTCTCCTGAACGTCTCCGATAACTTCACGTTAGGCTAAAAGATTTCGAGTCATCTGCTTGAAGTTTCTACTTTCTATCGACCTGCAGATCTTTTTCTGCAACTTTCTGCCAGATTTCCATGAAGATTTATGTTACTGAAAAATATTGTGGCTTTATATATTCAGGTACTCGCACACTAATTTATAAATAAAATGCAAATGAGCTTGTTGTTATTTTTTTCCTTAAATCAATGCAAGTATCCTCATTACATATTTTTACCCTTTTCTTTCCTATCTCCCCTTTTCTCCCCGTTGCACACCAGACACAAGAGAAAAAAAAAAGAAAAAAAGCAAAAGCTTCTCCACTCATGTGATGGGAATGGGACCAAGTTCCCCACAAGAGTCATTTCTCAGAAAATGCTCTTTTAGCCACTCGGAATCCTGCGCTGAGGAAAGCAGCCACAATCCAGCTCACTGAAGTCACCTTGGAAGGCGCAGGTTATGCTCAAGAAAATAGACAAGCAAGGCTGCTCTGCTGCTCTGTGTTCTGGTGAGAGATGGGGGAATTCTGGAGAGCTGGTGAGAAGTGGAACAAAAATTTGCTCTGGAGGGGAAGAAAATATGGATAATTGAAGTAAGAAATGGGTCTTTTTTTTCTCCCAGCCTTATGAAAGACAGTAAAACTAGTGTAAAATCAGTGTAACTTAATTGACTTTCCAATGCTAATTTATGCTAATGGAGGTTCTGGTCCATAGTTTTCACCTGGGAACTCAATAGCAATGAGTGATGGCTCCAATTAGTCATTATAATTGTGAGTTGCTAAAGCTAATATTAGTAGAACTGCATGACATTCTGGTATCTCCCCAAACTTTTCGGTAATAAGCACTGTTCCATGCAGATGGATCATAGTTACCTGCCAGCATGGGTTTTGGAGTCCTTTGGGTCACCCACGAGCATTTGCAGAGTGGTCCACCAGTAAGGACCCCCACACCCCTTTATTAATCAATGGGTCATACAGCCAGATGAATGGTTGCTCCCCACATTAGGCAACCGTTTAATATCCAGACAAATGGCCAGCTGGTGAGATCCATGTTGGACAACAAATTCAAACCATCAACTGTCCTTCCTCTTTGACATTTTGGGTTGGGCCTGAAGACCAATCTTTGCCTGTGAGGTACAGTCAAGACTCGGTATTTTTCAGTAAGGTCTCTGCCCTCTCTAGGGTAACTGTAGCACCTCTGAGATTCTGGGACAACTTCAGGAATGTTCAATGAATGCAAATACTTGTATTCAAATGAATAAAAATAAAATTATCTTTATGGTATTTTTCCCTCTTGATTAGTTTTATATGAAATCTTACATTGCCTATAAATGTTCACGTTCTGCAATGATGAGAATTTCAAATTAAAAATACTCAGACGTATTCATGAGCCCCAGTTTAACAGATGAGTAAATTCAACAGATGAGTAAGCAACAGGTGGAAATGTTGGCACCTAATCCGAGGCAGGATTTCTGGGACAGATAAATGTCTCTCGATATCTGTACGACTCAGCAGTGAAGAAGCTGATAATGGTTTGATGACAGGCATGAGATGTAATTTGCAACTTTAGCTTTTCAAAGTGTTCTCTCCGTTGAGATGGATGGGATGGTTGCTGCTTCTCAGCGCCACTGATACAGGATGGCTGCACACTCAGGCAGGCCTTGCCACGCTCTTTCTGCATAGATTGCATTCTGACGGGGTTTTTTCACACTAGGCTCAAAAGGAGGTCCAAACTAATCATTTCAATATGATTTCTTTATTAATTAAAATTAATTCTTGGCCTCATTTGAAAGGAAGCTTCTTTGGAAAGGTGCTTTGTGCTAACTTGTTTTACCCTTTGAAGTAAGTTCCTCGCTCTCCATGTCTAGAAAAATGTGTTTTCCTTTGACATAAACTGATGGGAAACGTATGACATGTATCTATCAACAGCAGGCATTTTTCTTTCTGCATAGAGCTCAGCGTTACCACTGTTCACGAATGAAGGCAGGAATTGTTGTTAACAGAAGAGGGGTTTACACCAGAGTGGGCAAAACCAACAGGCTAATTTCATCCTCTGTGCAAAACCTTGAGTATGTGTCACATTTACTACAAACCGTCACAGCTTTCAAGCCATCTCCTCCTCCCTAGTAACAGGCTGTTGTTTTGTGAGATACTTCAGTGCCTGTCCTGCTGTCATGAGCAAGAACCTATCCAGGGAGTTTAATTAAAGTACGAAGAGTGAAAAAAGAGACAATCAACTTCAGCTCATTTGAAATAATTTGCTGGAAGTGTTTCTAATTCAAGCTGCAGCATGTTTAGCTTCTCTGGTGCAGACACCAACCACTGCATGGATCAGGGATGATGGCTTGAGAGCACAGGATCTGTGCTGGACATCCCATCCCTTCCTGCAGTAGGCAGGTCAGGCCACCCTTACAATGAACTCAGTTCTCTGCCAGCTGGGTGCCCGGGCACCCAAGCTGGGTGCAAGACTTCCCCCTCTGAAGTCAAACCCATATCACTCCGTGCGTTCCTTCTCAACAGCTAAATTGGCCAAGGACAAGGTTTGCTGTCCTCTGAGAAGAGTCACAAACAACTTCATCAAATGCTTTAGTCTCATTCTCTGTCCTTCAGCTGTGATGAAACTTTATAAAGGACTTCAGAATATCTCCACTTCTGAGTTACAGAGCTTTTTCTTTGTTGAAATAAAAATCTAAAGCTAAAACCTAAAGATAGAACTGAAATTAATTAATCATGCCTTCAGATGTGTGGGTTAATAATAGCTGAAGAACAGATCTTCCCAAGAAACAACCCGCTTACTTCCACACTGGGTGTCTTACATAAAGTCCATCCCACAGAGGCTACAAGAAAGAGTAGGCTACACACTTACTGTGGTTTGAGGTGATGTATTAATACAAATAATAAAATAATCCTACAAACTAAATAGTAGAATTCACGATATTGATCATTTCTGTGGATCTGTTATTTTTACATGGTGGAAGAACACAACACAGAGCCAGTATCCTACATGTAACTTATTTGCTGGCTATTATCTCAATGCACTTTTATACGGCAATGAAAGAGGAATTTATTTCCTTCTCAGAGAGTGTTTTAGAAACAGTCGTGCTGTCTTTAGGAAGAAAAAAACCACGAGGAGGATGCTCAGGGTTCTCCATATTAAGGGGCACTCTGAAATTACCTAAGGCTTTCTCTAGGCTTGTTCCATTATGTCAGAGGTATTTATGTTGCCAGAAAGTTGTAAGTCAGCCGTGGAAAATGTAGCAATGAAATTCTTCGAGAAAGGACAAGGAAAAATGACAAAATGAAGAGGAACAATAGTAGGCATCTGCAACAAACTGCTTGATTTGGAGGAGAACAAGAACGTTCCATCCACTGTAACTGCAGAAGACTTCTAACCACTGTAAGATCTGCAGATTAAGAGGTACAATGAAGTGTTAAGGTTCTTCGCTTTTATGGAGGATAATTTTATGTTGCTAGAAATAAAGATTTAATTTTTGTCCGCAAGGACTTTTTCCCTGGAAAGCATTAACAATAAGAGAAGGTTCTATTCTTAGCTTATTTTGGCATCTAATCCAATTAGCAACAGCAGCTGATTGGACAGTCAACCAACCGAAATGAACTTGCCTATAAATCTCATATTTTAATAACTTCAGTAACTTCCTTGCTTTTTTTTTTTTCTCTGTCTTTTTAGAATTCATGGTTTCCTGGTTACCTCCCATATTCGAGACCCTCTGCAGCTCCTGTTTGAGTTTCCGGACTGTCTGCTGGCAATGTGCGACATTGGTGTCACCTTCTGTTTGGAACGGGGCACTTGGCAGAACGAGAGAGCAGATAGCCCAGGCCCTGTCTGATGGAACCACTCCTACTCACCACTTCTTGTTCCCCTTCCATCTGTACCTACGCACAGCTGTTGGTCCTCTCTCGATACAACTTTGCTGCTTCTCCCCTTCGCCGCTTCTCAGCTCGCTTCCTTCTGCTATTTTTCGCTGGCTCAAGGTCAGGCTCAAGATCTCTCCATCTTCTTTCCCAGCTTTGTGAAAACACTTATTTTCCAGTGTTGACCCTTCCTTAAAGGGTGTCTACCTGCCTTATAGTCCTTCCTGCTCTTCCTGAATACTCAGATTAAACAACAAGGTGTCAGGGCAGTTTTTCTTCAACAACCCCTCAACTAGGAGAAGCTCATTAATTAGTGGAGGGAGTTTCTCCGGGAGTGAGAGCAGACGAACGTGCTTACGCTCCCTGCTTTAGATAGGTGTAAGGGTGCTTCTCTGCTGGGAACAGATAAACACCTGGTAAATGTTAGGGGTCATTTTCTTTAGTAGCAGTCCACAGCTAGGTTTGGTGAGGCCCCTGCAGTGGATTTAAATATTTGTGGATGTCCCATGGACAAAGGAACATCCTATCTAGGTTTTTCTAAACAATGTAGAAAGTTGCATGAAGAACCTTATTTCACACCCTTACCACCCGCTGTTATTTTGTGATTATGTAGCTAAAGTGATTTTCTTTATAAAACTATTCCTCATATAATTGAAAAGAATGAATGATTAAGTAAAGATTTTTTTTTTAATCACACACACACAACCTTGTCAATAATGTTAAAAATTGGGAAAAGGATAAGTAGGGAGCTTGAAAGAATGATGGCTACAGTAATTAGCGACCCTCTGTACGCCACCCTGCCTCTCCCCCAGCTGATAATTCTAGCCAGGGCTACTTACACCAAAATCATTATGGATGATGATTAATTTTGCATGGCTCATTTTTCAGTGCCTGACTTGCAACCCCAGACAAGGATTTGTGCATGTCGCTGTCACCGAAGTCAGTGATAGCTGTTGTTTTGGACGTACAAAATGCACATTTATGTACAACTGTAATGTATGCACGTGGTACGTGATGCGCGTACCTCAGTGTACGTACATGCTGCACAGGACGTGAAAAATCAGATCCTGGATTTCCCCAGTGCAGCACTTAGAGATACAATCGGCTACATAACTGTGAGTGTCTCTGTGCTTCGATTTCCTGTTTTTAAAGCAGGGATACTTCATGTGACGAGGACATGGTAGAAGTAAATTTCTGCTGCAGACCTACAGGACAGCAGTGAGCTCTGTAAGATGGCTCAGGGAGAAATTTTGGTGGGTTGGTTTTCTGGTTGGTTTTGGTTTTGGTTGGTTTTTGTTGGTTTGTTGTTGTTGTTTTTTTTTTTTTGAGGAGAGACATGAATAGCATTTAATAACTAAGGCATAAGAGGACCACACACTGAACAATGAAGGAAAAAAAATGCTGAATAGTTCTGAACGAGGTAGGGACCGTGGTGGGGGGAGTCCTGTTTCTGATTATGGAATTAAACCCAATATTCCAATGCATATGCACAGGGAGTCCAAGCAAAGCTTGCAGGGGTTACCTTTATATAGCATCTTTGTTTGCTTAACTTTTGAATGCTTGCCTTTGCAACCCCAAGAACGGTCCTTTAATGTAATTGTTTATATGCTAAAACAAAAAAGACAAGCGAGAAACTAGGCCCATTAGTAAATGAGGAAAAGAAAAAGATTCATGACAATTCAGAAATAACTAAAACTGATTCTACACTGGGGATCTGCCCCAGTTACAGCCTTCAGTGGCCAGTCACCAGCACACCACCACCAGCACAAATCCATAAAGCAAATAAGAAACTCTACTGCAACTGCAGTCTGTGCTGCATCCAGCAGTTAAATTTTAATTTCTATTTATGTTTTGTATTTTGGGGGGGAGGTAGGCTGCATCGGTGCTCATTAATGCCTGAAATTCTTACTGAGGAAGTCAAACGCACCCTTAAAAATGAGAGACTTCTACTTTTTGCAGGAGAAAAATTGCAGAGATAGTAAAAAAGATATGTATAAGCAGCTATTGAAAGGTGATGTATAGAGTGGTTAGCAGGATACACAAGCCATATGCGTTATTTAGTAAACTGAACGTGCAGCCAATAGCTGCTTTGGAAGTAATGAAGAACTGAGGTGGTGGTAGGAAAATTAGTGCAAGGTGAAGAAGTTGATTCTCGATGAAGGATTAGAACAGCTAAACAGGTGTTTACTTGGCTCACTGACAAACGAGAAGGCGTCTGTTACAAATATCTAAAAGAAAATAAAGAAGCGGTGACCCCATGGTGAGGTGAGTAGGTGTTACAACAGAAGGATGAAAGAAGAAAAAAAGAAAGAAAAAAAAATAGAGGAAGATGCAGGAAAATGCTTTGACCATGAGATGTCTGGACTGCAACGCAGTTGCTGAAGGGAAGATGTGCTGCTTAAGACACCTAAAACTGGGCTGCACAAAACCCTAGAAAAAGAAGCAAGCAGAAGCTGCTGGGAAGGGACCCCACGGCAAGGCCACCAGGTGCCAGCATCTGTCTGCTCTCCCCAGAGCTGCTGCTGGGTCTTCCACCTCCCTCTTCCACCCGAGACCCATTTCCATGCTGCTTCAGCCGCCAGACTGTGGGCATGTGGCTGGTGTGTGCCAGGGGTGACTGTGGCAGACAGAAAAGGGACAAGGTTGATGCAGAGGCTGGGATGCATTTGCAGGACTATGGGAGGACACCTTTGTCCTTTGCTCATTGACAGTGAAGTATTTATGACAAAACCAGAAGGCTCAGCAAGGATAAGGGTTTCTCAGTTTGAGTTCTGAAAAAATCTCTGACATAAAATGTCAAAAAATATAACTAAGATGGAGAGTCAATGAGTAACACAAGCAGCTCATGGAGGGGAAAAGGAGAAGGAGCAGGACAGAAAGCACAGCAGAGCTCCAGCTCTTCTCTTTCCTCTCAGAAGCAGCTCTGAAAGTCCTCCCCTTCCTGTGGGCTCCAGGTAGCAACACTCCTCCTGTTTTCTGTTTTTCCAGATGCCAGAGACAGAAACACATACTCTAGAATATGCATCCACAGCCACTGCTTCCAGATCAAATTATTCTTTTGTGCACCATAATGAGGAATAATGAGGAAGCCGGTATTCTCTCTTGGCTTATTCTCCTTTTGGCATTGATCTGCATCTTGCTACAAACATAGTGATAATGACTAAAGAGAGAATGAATTAATGTTTTTAGAGTTTACATCCAGGAACAAGGATTTTCATATCTTGTACGTGGGGAAGAATGCAAGAGTCTGCCCTCAGAATGTGCTCTGGGTGATGATGAGTGTTGGCATCCCTGGTACAGCTGATGTGCCAAAGGAAAAGGTAAGGCAAACACTTTGTAAGAATAAATATGACGAGTAAATCGCCAAGGCGGCGAATCCACAGCACCCCATTTGTATTTAACATGGGGATGAGGCAGAGCCTGTGGTCAGAACAAGAAGGGGGTGAAGGTTCCTGCTGCCTTTTGAGGCAAAAGAGTGAGAAGGCTGAAGAAGGGAGATTGTTGAAAGCCTGAGTCCCAGGATAAGAATTCTTTCCTTTAATGAAAGAAAAGGAAAAAAAAAAAAAAGAGATGGTATTATGGGAGAAGAATTTGTCTGTGGCTTGAAAGTGATGTATTCAAAGACAGCTCCGGCACTGTGACACAAGTGACAGAGACCAGTTATGGCATCAGTGACATTGTCTGAAACTTTTGAAGCTGCTGTTAGCTTTTGCTCACATTTAGTTCAAGTTTAGTGCAAAGCTCTGACAGAGATATTCAAAAGAGAGCTTGAGGTATAGGTCTGCAGAGAAAAACAAGTCGGGAGATGAGTGACAGACCTGTAAATCTCTTCACAAGCTGGTAGTTGTAGCTCTTTGGCTGAAGGAGACCAAAGGAGAAAATAGGACCAAACCCAAACGAAGCTTTATGACCAGGAAGGAAGACAAAGGAGAAGAGTCAGCACAGCACGGAAGACAAAATGCCAAAGAAGGAAAAGATCGCTGAAAGAATCATAGAATCATAGAGTCACAGAGCGCTTTGGGTTGGAAAGGACCTTCAAAGGTCATCTAGTCCAACCTCCAAAAGAAGCCCGTGACTGACCAGGACAGAACTGAAAAGAAGTCGGATTACCATGGTGGTAGAAAGTCAAAAGACTGCTAAAATGTAAAGAGTGGAACAAAGATAAAACCAAGAGTGAAGGAAAAGGAAGGGTGGCAAAATACTGAAGCACAGGTATGCTGGGCAGAAGGAGAAAGGGAGAGTGAGGGGATGTGCATGAGGACAAGGTCAGACAGGGCCATGCGTGGAGCAGAGACTCCTGGAGCTGGCAGGCACTTTTTAACAGCTTTTTTAAAAGTGCATTAAAAATTTTAAGAAAGGAGGGGGAAAACAGGAGATGCAGTTGAACAAAGAGAATGGAAGAAGCTGTAAGAAGTATAAGAAAACAAGCAATAACCCTGGGCTCCAGCAGCACCGAGGGGGCAGGACTAAGAGGAACAGGCCCGGGCAGACGTTGGTAAGATCACTTTTTCCCCTCCAGCACTGCTGCAGCGATCGTACTATGAGCAGTGTAATTCCGTGTGACACGTACAATGTAATGCAGCAAACTACGACTTGAGGGCTGGACTGGCAGTGGAGATGTCTAATTGCGGTGTGCTTAGGCTTAGAGTAATAGTAATCAGAACATCCCCATGCTTCCGTCGCTTCGGAAAACTCCACACAGGAGCTTCACAGCCCTTTTCTCCCCTTCCACCCTGTTGTCTTCTCTGCTGACAGCATCACGGTCACCTCCTGCTTGTCCTGCCAGGGAGGGGGACGCAGCAGCATATGCTGCCGCAGGAGCTGGCAGTGCCACTTAAGGACTGGTTGGTCTATTCTTAAAAATATAAAGAGCTTTCAAGGCACTTACTTGTCATATTCGGGGTTTAATTCTGTAGCATTAAAGAGCTGAAATTTCCTACAACACTTGGTAACGAAATCACCGCAAAGCAAAGACGAGCTCGTGTAAAAATAAGTAATTGTGCCTCACGCAGCAGAAATGGTTCGTATCACCGGGTGCGACTGTTATATTGTTCCCCTGTTCAAAGAAGTATTTTGGGGCGGTTTTACAAATTTTTTTACAAAACAAAACAAGCAAATCCCTCCTTCTTCAGAGGCTGCCCTGCTTTCCATGCATGCCACCCTGATGACTTTGCTCCCTCCCTCCCTCCCCAAGACTCAGTAGGTGTAACTAAAAGCAGAGCCGACCCCCGCCATGACTTACAAAGCCATAACCCAGGCACTGCCCGCGGCCACCGCCCCACGCCAGCCACGTTTGACGAGCAACACGTCCAGTTTGGGGAGCAATTAAA
>NW_010419354.1:40324-42824 GCF_000710305.1 Buceros rhinoceros silvestris
CTTACTCAGCCAGTAGAGATACATGAAGCCAGGAAAAGCTCTGCTAGAGTGTTTAACCTAAGTTAAAAGTGACACTGTTTGCTCTTACGCAGCAAATGTCAGTCCAGCTGCTCTTTCTATTTATTAAATAGCACTTTTATTTTGGACAAACACATCTACTTTGCTAACCACTTCCTGCTAGAATTTATTCCAATTTTTTTTTTTCCCCAAATACATTTTGTTCTGGAAGTGATACTTTCTGCCAAGAAAAAAGTTACATCTTTGTACTAAAGAGCAGCACTTCTGCAAGGCTGCTGTTACTGCAGCAATTAACAGACACCAAGACTTGCTGTTACATTTACTCGCCTATTTTTGTACCACCTACTTTGTCTTTCTTAAATATGACCTGGGTTGTCTCCATTTTTGGGTGCATCATGCTGTCATCTGGAGGAATAAGCAGGTACGCACAGGAAGGAGTAGAACACACAGAGTTTATACCTGCAGTGAATGAAGCTGTGATTATTTGGGAGCTCAAATGATGTCATGCCAAAACAGAAGCATCTTTCCACAGTCAGAACCCAGGAGAGCCAAGTAATCTGAAACTTATACCGCAGAAATCATAGGTGATCAGTAGGCCGGTTTATCGCACCGGGGCAAATTAGGGCAGAGTTCTTTTTGCTGACTAGAAGCTCTCCTGAAATCACAGGAAAACGCAATGGAAAACGCAAGGTTGAACTAATGGTGCATCGTGGCTGCACGTGCAAGGAGCTGCGGCGGAAAGACAGCGAGGAGGAGATCACCGGTTCCCATGTCGTGAGTCAAGGTTCTTCTGAAGTGTTTGAATGATGATTGGGCATAGACACTACTTAGTGTAAATTATACTGAAGAAACCCCGAACGGCTGCAGTTCGTTTCAGTAATCACGCGTATGTCGAATGACCCACACAGACATGACAGCACACAAGATAAAATTTTATACTGCCTTCGGAAGCCGGATCAATTGTTAATTCTACCATATGCTCAGGCATATTCTGTAACATTACTGTCTTCAGAAGAGCTCACGGCATAGGAGGGATGTGTGAAAACATGCATGCTGTGCCAGTAAGTAGTTATTTTATGTTTGTAATTTTAGTTTTACTGACTTTGGGTCTAATCCAGTACGGAGAGCCACAGCAACGCGAGACTCGCCCTCCTTCCTTAGAGCTGCTGCAAAGCGTTTTGGGGTTATGGAGGCTGTTTGGCATGGAGGAAATCCAATGTTCACCACCAGGACGTTCATCTCCCGGGGAGGCCGGTGGACAAACAGCAGCTTGGCAGCTCCAGAGGACAAGGGGAGGGGTGGTGGGACACGCAGGTCTCTTGGGGTTTGCTGGTGGCCTCTCAGTGCCTTGCTAAACACACATCTCCTCTCAGAGCAGGCTTTGGGCCATGGCCCAAGCTAGTTTGAACAACACGATTCACCACCAGAGAGACACCAAGTGATGCCTCCAAGGGTTACGTTAATGTAAACATTACTGTAGACAGTTGCATTACTGTTCAGCTAGTGGTCTGCTTGTGAAGGTGCACGTGATAACCAGACATAGGACCAATCATACACACATGTATGTCCCCAACCTCAACAGCCTGGGGCAGTCAACCTGGCTGGCTTGTGAGGGCAGATACCCCAGCGCTGCCCACCACCCTGCCCAGAGGCAGTCCCAGTGCTGTGCCCCCAACTCAGGATCTCCTCCCTGTTCAACGACCTGTCCCAGGTTCAACGACCACAGCACAGACACAGCTTCCTTCTCCCGGGAAACACTTCACATCCCGCTGGGCAGAAGACCTGCCCATATCACCAGCCACATCTGATTAACCCGGCACATGGTACAGAAAAGGTGAGCTGACCACTACAGCAACCAAAACCTTCTTCCCCTCCAGGAAAGCCAGTTCTGGACACTTCAACACAATAAAGTTGAGGACAAACTTTTTAACTATAGCAGACTTTCCGACAGGACAAGGAGTGATGGGTTCAAACCAAAAGAGGGAGATTCAGACTAGAGAGAAGGAAGAAACATTTTACACTGAGAGTGGTGAGAAATTGGCCCGGGTTGCCCAGATGGGTGGTTGATGCCCCATCCCTGGCACCATCCCAGGTCAGGCTGGCCCTTGGGGCTCTGAGCACCCTGCTCTGGGTGCAGATGTCCCTGCTCCCTGCAGGGGGTTGGACTGGGTGAGCTCTGAAAGTCCCTTCCAACCCAAACCAGTCTGTGTTTCACTGATTCTATACTGAATAGTAAAAGTGATCAAGGACAACCTGAAATTCCACAGTGACACAGGAGCAGTGGGCTGCCCCTGGATCAGGTAAAGGTGTTGTGTTGGAAAAGCTACCAGAGTCTCTCTAATAGTTCAAACATGGTACTCAAGGTAATTAATTTTACTTTCCACCACGGCTGGGCATGCCAGGGAGCTGATCTGCACAGGAAGGACAGCAGGGAAACCCGCATGAGCACAGCTGGCTGAGTCATCCTATAGACATACACAGG
>NW_010419354.1:47824-53931 GCF_000710305.1 Buceros rhinoceros silvestris
TCAGCAGGTTTTATGTTGTGTTTTACTGTCAGGACTGGTTAAAGCTGGCCTAACATTTTGTTTGGCAATTAAGAAAATTTGTAGTTTAATTTATTAAACCAAAAAAAAAAAAAAAGAAAAAGAAAAAAGCAACTACACAGCGCACAATTAGTTTCGTTTTATACTGTAGCTCAATCTAGCTTCTCTTCTAATTATTTATAATCATTCTGGTCTACATCTGAATCTCCATTATTTCAAAGTTATGTGGTTTGGAAAACAGGCACAGATAAAATTACAGCAGTCAGTCACTGAAGAGGAAGGGGCTGAAGTAACCTCCAACAGTTAAAGAAATGTTGCTAAAGAGAAGATGGATCTGTTCCAATACCTGGATAGACAGAGGACGGCTGTGGAGAAGCAAAACCCGGGGCAAAACTGGAGATAGCTACAAATCAAAGGAGATGAAACGGCCCATGGATTTCTGGAAGTGCTTGAAGCAGGAAACTCCCGTAACAAAACTGCGATTATTCAGGATTATAGGGAAAAAAAAAACCCTCTAGAATTCTTCATGGCATTTTCACAGGGCTGGGGCAGTACCCACGTCAGGACCACCTTCCCACATATGAAGCCAATCTCCGATGGAAGGAAACAAAGTTTTCTTGATGCATTTTCCTATCATTGACTTCCCCTCACCCACGTTAAGTCCAGTGACCACCAAACCCCTTGCCCTAGGAAGTAGCGCAGGGCTGGGGGATAGCTACGGAATCACTCCCCACCCCTCCTTATACCTTCGGCTGCTCTCAGCAATTATTTATTTCCAACGGGACAGGGCTCAGCTTTTCTGTTACCTGCGACAGATACGTCTAGAGCTTAACAACGCTGTTTGGATTAGCCAAGGGAAGCTCCTGCCCACCAGCATCTCGCGAACCGCAGAAGAACTGCACAAACACGAAGAGGAAATCCTAATCAGCGCTGGATTGGTAAAGAGCATTCCTGACAATCCACACAATACCAAGACCAATTCAATTTCATTGGTTGTTACTCCAAAGAAAGGGCACTCACAACTATCCTTTGTCCATTAATAACCTCACTCAAACTGGAGGATTGTGATTTTTTTCTTTTAGACACCCAGGTTTTGATAGGTCTTGTTGTTTGCTTTATAACTGAACTGGATGTTCTGCGCAGCCACAGGTCCGGGAAGCAAACCAAGTGCTTGTTGAAGATTTTCAGTAGTGAATTCACCTTTCAAATGACAGCACCTCATCCTTACCAACCGACAAATCAACTTCTTCCAGTGCACGTGGCACGGAAAAATGAATTTATCCCACAAGCGAGACTGGACCTTTGCTTCTTAATAACTCCTTCAGCTTTCAGGCTCATTTTTGTTTCAATATTCTTTACATTTTTCTTTTTTTTTCTTTTTTTTTTATGAAACTTCCACAAAGTGCAGTGGGAGTTTTACACGGGAAGCCCTTGTTTGTATTCCTACTTTCTAAAAGCCTCCTTAAACACTGCTGGAGGATTAGGCCAGGTTTCTTTATTTCCTCTCCTACTACTTCTTTATCATTAAGGCCAAGGAGTTTTTTAGTGAGCAGAATCCCGCTAATCGCCCGCCCCAGCCCCCATGGCTTTGTTTCTGTCAAAATAGCTCCTTTCAGCGGCAGCGCGGAGCGAGCTGTCTGGGCAAATGAACTGCTCTTTCTCACCAGATGTGTAACCGTGTTTCGTCTTTCACGAGAGACAAGCTGGAGCCGACTCCTTCCGCTAGCTGGGCCTATGCTACATGTCTTACAACAACACAAATGTAAGCCCCTTCCTTTCCACACATGTTAAACTCATTTCCTAGTGAATTATTGGGAAAACACAACACTATCCTTACTGCTGCGTTCAGATGCTGCAGTTTACTCCCTGCGCTTCTGGCACCAGCGCCATGCAATGATGGGCTCTGTATAATTTTCTGGCTGTGAAACTTTTGCTGAAAGTATCATAGATTTTTTTTTTCTTTTTCTTTTTTTCTCTTGCAATTTGCCTCCAGCCTCGACATACCAGAATCTCCAAACCCTGGGGAACAAATACCTTCCCTTTCTACCTAACAAATGCTATTTACACTCAGGATTTTTTCTGTCTTTGAGAAATAAGGAGAGTTTGTTCAATAACAAAATAAACCCCAGAACTAAGCCAGGCATATTCTGTGTCAATTGAGCTGATGTACCAAAGAACTAGTGACTTTTCTTCTGCTGAAAATGCTAACGAACCAAAACAGTTAATAGAAAACTCAAGTCACTGCATCTCATAAAATCCAGAGTACCCCTCAGCCTGTAAAATTCCCCAGCTTCAGATTTTTTTTCGAAAGCGCAGTTACATCTTTATTTTAATAGGGTATTAATAATGCCAGTATAACGTCGTATTATATACGGGTTTGACCACAAACATTTTTGCGAGATTTGCTGTTAAGATAAACAAACAAGAGAAGCTTGTCCGCTGCCAGCGTGACCCGAGTGAATGGGTTTCATTTTCCTGGAGCGTGAGCTGCGGAAGGGCTGCCAAGCGCAGGTTGAGCTCCCGCGTCCCCTTCCCCTCGCCCCGCATGTCAATCACCCCCTGGCATCCCCGGTGACAATTTCCATCCTCCCAAGCCTGGAATTTCCACCTCCTCCAGCCGCCAAAGCACTGCCCGGCCCTGGAGTAACCCAACACTGCTGCACCGGGGCTGATCTGACCCCCAGCCCCCCGAAATACCCCTACGTTAGCAAAGGAGCCTTGTTGAACCCATTTCTATCACTTTGTTTCACAGCTTGCTTGGTTGTTGGGTTTTGGTGGCGGGTTTTTTTTTTTAATTATCTGCTGTCTGAGAGTAATTATTTACTTCCTGGAAGCTCACGTACCAGAACTCTGAGTTTGAAAGATTTTTCCATAACCTAATCCAATTCATCAAAGGCATCCTAACAAAATTACAGGCTCTGGCAGTATCTTCGCTTTTCACCTGATAAGGCTGCAGCAGAAGCCCGGGATGGTTTGTATCAGGGTACCTCCTGCGGTATAGTTTTTGACAGCTTTGCTCAAATCCCTTCCCCCTCTTTTCCTCTCTCACAAAAGCACGCGATTTTATTATTCCCTCCTACTACAGCCAGGCAGGCCTGTGGGCTTCAGACAAATAATCAAGTATTACGAGGGAAAAAAGTGGTGCAGGAGCCTCATCCAGCACATTCGGGATTTACTGGGGAACGACTGTCCTGAAGCGCCCGTCAGCGTGTTCCTCACCGGCAACACAGGTACCGCCACAATTTCCTCGGCTGCAGGTTGAGCCCCAATGAAGAGTGGGGATTAAGAGGGAACGATGTAAACGCCGTGTCTTAGGTGACCCGAGGAGAAGAAAGAAGAGGAGAGAAGGAAGCATATACCAAGTCCTGTTTCTGGGGTGTCAGCGGTCTGTGCAGCTGGATCACAGGGATTACTTTGGTTTGGCATTTTCTTTTCCGTGCGTATGTGCGTTTTAAAAACACTCCGTGCCGTGTCCCGGCTGGCACCGGCGATTCGCTTTTTATACGAGAGAGGTGTTCCTACCTGTGCGCTCCAAACGCCAGCCCAACCGCCCCCGGCTGCAAGTGCAGCCCTTGCAGCTACACCCGTTAATCTACCATATACCACATTCTTTAGGGAGAAGGAAAAAAAAAAAAATAAAAAAATCAATGTTGGGTTTGTGATAGAAATTTTTTAAAGAGCTGGTTACCAGGAAAGTCGTTATTTTTTTATATACTCTGAACTTGGTAGCAGCAGTAGGACGAGGAAAGCAAAAGAGCAGCTGAGCTATTTTAAGGTCTATTCTCCCAGTAGTTGGGTGCACATCTTAAAGAAAAATAAGAATTTTTTTTTGAATGACACCAAACTAGTCTGTTTCCATTGCATTATGCAGATGAAATGACAAGTTGTCATTTAAGAAGTTAATAAACAGTCACCATTTTGCAGGTTATCCAAATGCTACTGAATAGAAAACCTTGGATCCCTAAATGATGTGTAATTAAAATTATTTTAAAAATCCTTCTTGACAGGCCAGGGCTTAGCCAAAATGTAAATGACATTAAAGAAGACAATGAATTTAATTTTATTTAATGTCCCTTTTTGCAGATCCTCATTTACATAGCATTTTTAACAAAAGCGTTGACCTTATAAATGCTGGCATTTGTACAGCTTCTGCAGAGTTGGATTTAATCATGCTTTCGCAAAGCCATAAGGGAAAAAGCTTTAAGTTCTCTGGTTGGATATGGAGTAGGAATAAAAACATTGGGACTGGTCAAATGTTTATCCTCCTTGCTTCTGAAAACAACCTGACAAGAAGATGTAAAGGTCTAGGGAATAACCCATTGCTGTTTGTAAGGCTTGGTAATAATCATACATAATCGTTTGGAAATATAGCTAATAAAAAATATAATGAGTGTTCAGCAAAATCGGCATTAGGCCCAAATTACATGATATTAATACTTGAACAGGTGCAGA
Source organism: Buceros rhinoceros silvestris (assembly GCF_000710305.1). NCBI lineage: Eukaryota > Metazoa > Chordata > Aves > Bucerotiformes > Bucerotidae > Buceros > Buceros rhinoceros. The sequence continues at coordinate 52,295 of NW_010419354.1, forward strand.
AAGGCGCTTTAAATGAGGTAAATGAATAAAATGTCCCAGAGCACAACTGTGTGCACTGACAAAAAGTCAATCACATGAATAATTCAGCGGCCGGGACTGCCAGCAAAGGTCAGCGGCTCTCACCTTTGTGACGGGAAGTGAAAGGAAACGCTGCTGACGAAAAAAAACCCCCCTCACCCTCCAGCCGCTGCGCCGCAACCCCACCGAAGGTGTAAACTTGGAGTAGGAAGGAATTAAAGTGCTGTGCTGACGTTAAAAAAAAAAACAAAACAAAACACCACTAAAAAAGCCCAAAAACCCAGCGTGAACAGTCAGCTCGTTCAGGGAAAATAATCTGAAATTACAGCCAGGCAGAGGTTAAAGGGGTGGCTACCAGCAATGTCAATTATCTGCAAAACCTGAGGTCAGTCGAAAAGTATTTTAAGAGCCTACGGGATTGAAATTTTGTAACAGCTGTTAAATATGACAAAACTTTTTATTCCCCCAAACTAAAGCTATTCCAAACTCTGTATGAAAGAAATGGGATAAACAGATGTCTGGCTTCCATACAGGAAAGTAGGACACACTTGGAATGATAAGTCTCCTAAACTCTATAGAATAATGCCAGATTTATTGGGGAGGGGGGTATTTACTACCCACAGAGATGCCAACTAGCAGTAGGACTGTGATGGTACCATCTGGAAACCCACTGCAGAGCACGCGCTCGGTGATGCACTGCGAGCACATCCAGCCCTGCCACCGCTCCGCTCCCCGCTCCCAGCGGGGTGGGATCCCGCCACCGCCCCGTCCCATCCTCAGAGCGGGACACCCAGCACCTTCGAGCCTGAGGAGGAAGGGGAAAGTCGGGAGGATGGATCTTAGCGGGGATTTCCATGCCTTCCAATGAAATATGTGATGGTGGCACCCAGGAATTATTTTAGCCCAGAGTGTGGTTTTGGTTTAGCAGTTAGAGCGGCATCCTGTAATCATTTACAGCCCTTGGAATGTACGGGTGAAATAGGAGAGATTTATCTGTTCGGAGTTGTGATATGTAGACAATGGGTGTTCCTAATGAGGAACATCTGCTTTTGTGTTTTCCCAGAAAACATTATTCCACTATGAAAATGATACTCCCATCCTTTCCAGCAACACCGCAAAGAAAATATGGGCCTTTTCCTTTCTTTTATTTGCTTTTCTTTGGGTCAATCTAATTTCCCAGGGACACTTTTTCTGTGGCATCTTTTTACTGACTGCACTGCAATTTATGGTGGGTTTGTTCTCTAATACGTGAGTTACTGTATTGTATGAATAGCCCCGATATGCCAGAAGATACTTAAATGTACACAGCCATAAAAGTGTACACGCTCGGCCCTGCGTCGTGAGAAACACCGAGGCGACGTAAATAAAGATTCTCAGTGAATTAAAAGGTCGCAGAGGCGCAGAAAACTGCTTCCGAGGCCTCCGGGTTTGTTTGCACGTTTAAAGCCCACTGCAGGATTCACACGTCCAATTCCATAAGTTTGTTTAAAATATCTTAATTGATAACAAATTATTATTCCTGAGGTGTGTAAGGTGGGGGTGGCGGGGGGGCGCCTTTTCTTTTTTTTTTTTTTTTTTTTTTTTTTTTTCCCCCCCGTGTATAAAACAATATCACCATC
>NW_010419354.1:54010-56813 GCF_000710305.1 Buceros rhinoceros silvestris
TGTCCCCCCGTGTGTGATAAACGATTCAGACGATCACAGAGACTCTAGTGTGGGCTGGAACAAATGGGTGGCCATAGATCTCAATTCAGGATTGAATTATTGGTTCATATCCTGAGGACAAATATGCCTTATCTGGTCAAAAGCCGCTAAATGTATCCAAAGGACAAAAGGATCTAGTGAAGCATATTGGATATAATTCTTTTTTTAAGGCAGCTAACCAAGCGGTACCGCTGCTTATGGGAAACTGTAAATTGACCCACAAATTTGATGGGGAAATGTTGTTCTGGGATGCTCAGGAGGAAACACAAACCCGAAACTCAACACCAGCGACAAATCCAGGTAACAAACTATTAACACACGGATCAAGCAAGCATAAATGGGAGGGGGGGGGTGGTTTAAAACACACGTCAGCTGTTGCAGAGGACTGTTGCTCGTACAGAGCTTTTTCTCATCCACGCTCGCCTCCTACATCGCCGCAATTTGCTCGTAGCAAACATCACACTCGACAGTGTTTCAGAAGCACATCTTGAGAGGGAGAGCGTCGCGCCGACCCCCCGGCTGAGCCGCGTGTGGAACGCAACTGAATTCTCCCCGTGTTTTGACATGATAAGTGACAACTCTCTTTAGAAGGCTAAAAGACACGCCATCCTCATAAAACCCAAATCTTGAAAATTCCTAACGTGGAAGGTGATTAAAATTCCTATAAAATTGTCATATCTTTAAATTTAGAAGCACAGCAGATTTTTCATCAATAATTAAGATCTCTAAAGCATTTATGCTCGGCACAAATGGAGTTTCAATCTTCCTTATTCAAATAAACATGATAAACCCATTAACCAAATGTTTTCTGATTTTTTATATCTTCTCATGCCTCTGGAATATCAAATTATCACACACTTCCGATAGTTTGGGGAAGGTATAAAAGCACCGAGACCATAGAGCATCTTTCCATTTTGCCAGGTCCACCCTTCACAGCGCTGATGTAAACGACCTCGCCGTGATTCCGGGCTGTTATTCTGGACATAGCGTTATAACCCCTAATTGCTGAAAAATGTCCCGTGTGCTGCGTTTCGTCGTGCACGCGGACCGTCCACACAAACTACTCGTGCCTTTCTGAGGGCACATTCGACAGGCACGAAAGGATCACTCTGACCGTGGCTCCGAATTCAAGTCTGACCGAGCACATCATAGCAAAATATTATTCTAATTTTCATTCCTGGGTAATTTCATCGCGGGCTGGTGTAGCCCCACTTTAACACAATTCGCCGTTTCCAGCTGCGAAAGTCACCCGTGTCTTGTGAACTCCACGCACGGAACATGCCCGTAATTCGATAATAAAAACTGTAACATGCTGCCTGGCCTTTACCATGCCGCCAAGATTCCTCCGCTTCCAAATATTTTTTAGCCAATAAAGCAGAAATAAATTCAGCTCGCGAGGCAACGATCCAGCGCTATATGATTTCCATAGCTAAAACACTAAAGACAAATATAATTATATTGATTTTTTTGTGCTTGGAGTTCTATAAAGTGGTGAACTTGTTCTCAATTGCCTGACACAATCCCAGAGTGATGGCAACAACTGGTCAGCCCGATTTGATTACTAATAAGAGAGATGTCCCTTCTGTCAGATACCTCACATTCTCCACTAAGCAAACAGCGAGTGCAGCTAGTTAAACATTAGCATTGCTCTCCGCTGGTGCTGCATATTTCTTTAGGCTTAACTCCGGGAGTTCTCCAGGTTTAATTTTTCAGTCACTGGACAGCAAAGTTCATGATCAAAAGATAACTTTGTGCTGCACGCTACTGAAAGACAACCTTCCGCAAACCGGTCCAACCCTCTTCCTCACCAAACCAGGGGCGTACGAGCGTTTCTCGCTTCCATTTATTACTCCGAAGTACCGAGTTCATCAGCTACAGTCAATCCCAAATTGACTTTTGCTGCAACCGCATTACCCCCAAAAAAAGAGAAAACAAAAAAAAGGCCTTTCTGCTGCCAGACATATCATCTCTTCCAATTACAAGAAGGCCAGACCAACTTTACCTGCGTTTGGGGCAAATCTGTCTGAGAATGGGCTCTTTGGCAACATGCAGATACAACAGAACAGACAAGAGGCAGAGGAGAGGATGCGCACAGTTCATCGAGATATGTAAATTAATGTTGGACTACGCAACCAGCATGTCTAATTAGTTTCAATTATAACAACTTTGGTTTATTAGTTACATATTTGCTATTTGACATAAAATGACAGCCACAATTGGAAAAAAATTGGGACACATCTCACAACTAATTGATAGCAGATTAAATTCATTCCAGCACTGGGCAACAATTGCGCTCCCGAACCACCCAAGCCTCAGCTGAGGGCACCGTCAATGACAAAAATAACGTAAATACGGAATACTTGTTAACAAATTAGCAAAAAGCGCTTTATGACATATCCCTGGGTTTAAAGCCAAAAACTCTCTAGGCATAAAGCGCTCCTCACAGTGAGAGCGGTGGCAGATGAAACTGCTTCCCCTGACAACTCGCGAGCAATTACCGAATCCCCACAGAGCGAGCCACCAGGTTTCCGAGTCAACCCACCTGTGCACGATAACACGAGAGGACAACACATGGTGCGAGGCCCAGAACGAACCCGGCGCTCGCCTCCCGCGGCCGCAGGAACCCCACGCCGGGCCAAGCAAAGCGGCGGTGCCATGAAAGAGCCGTCCTTACCTGTCAATGATAACGGGGTCTGAGGGGGTTTCATTTCTGTTGCCACAACTTTTCTTGTCACAGCACCGGCTGCGGAGGAATTGCAAAGAG
>NW_010419355.1:0-17786 GCF_000710305.1 Buceros rhinoceros silvestris
CCGATACCCTTCCGGTGACAGGGCGAGGCAGCGAGCCGGTCAGCTCTGTTTCAGCCGAGAGCTGGGGCGCTCCTGCGCGGAGGTGCCGGTGCCGGCGCAGTTCGGCTCTGCGAAGCCTGCCGGTTCTGCGGGGAGAGGAAGTGGTGTTACTGGAGATCAAAGGGACAGGGTGGAGCCTCAGCCTTTCCTCTGGAACGGTGACTGCTCTTCTTGAGCCTTCAGAAATAGACCTCGCGTATGGGAAGGTGTGGGCTATGGCTGCTTGTGTTTCTGGAGGGAGAACTTGCATGACTGAGAGTGCGGAGATGAGCAGCAGCAGGCAGGAATGTTTCTGTGCTCTCGGAAGCATCCCTTCACCTGGCTGGGCTTGGTTGGGGCTGTATGATGAGCGTGGAAAGGGAGAGCTGTTAAGGAAATCCTTATTAATGTACTGTGCCTCTGTGCGCTGAACAGTGGAGGACAAATGCTTCTGTGAACTGCTGTGGTTATCTGGGTTCCAAATACATTCTATTTATGCTTTGATGTGATTCAAATATAATTGTCTTTTTTCATGTTCTTTCCCAATGTCTCTGCACTTCTATTGTGTGAAGACTAACACTAGTTTTTATACACTGTTCTCCTGCGTAATGGTTGGTTTACTTAGCAAATAAAGCAAAATAGCTGTGTAACTTTATTTAAAAAAAAAAACTGTTCTGAAAACTGCAGATCTGAGAAGTGTTCTTTCAGATGAGGTTTGGTTTGCAAAACTTGGTGAGCATTGTGGTGTTAAACAGCTGCTGTTCAGAGGATAAGTGCTGGATTTCAGCCATTATGCCTCTGCTCCAGTGACCTTGAGTTCCAGTCTAGATATAGATATATCAAGGAAATTTAGCAAAGCGAAGACCTAAGCAGTGTGGCATTTTTAACATGGGAATGGCAGTTGCAAAAAATGGGCCTGAAGGGTGGGGCTTAAGGAGCCCATATATAAGTTGGTCTTTTATTTGGCGAGATAAAAGTGGTTGAAAACACTGAAAGCAGGGCAGTGGTTTATACCAGGATAGGTTTTAACAAGGGGATTTCAGATTATGGAAGCACACAGAAAAAAAGAAGTTGTTATTGTTTGTTAAAAACTGTAAGATCGATTTTCTCTTCTGTGTTTTGTACTTCATAGGTGCAAACTTTGCATATGAAAATTAATGTTTATTACTTCAAGATAAAACTGTTCAAATACAGAAAGGTCCTTCTAGTGAAATTAAGATTTAAGTCTGAAAATTAGTTGCATTACAAATGTATTTTATTATGTCTTTGTTTCTAAACCACTATCATACAATTCTGTTGGAGAAACCTGTGATTCTTGAGCAGGTTCTTCTGTTACAGGGTTGTCATATGACCAGCAGCAGGGATGTGGTCTGTAAGGGACAGGAGCTGGTGTTTAGTCTTGAGTTTCTTGTTGTGGGAAGGCTGTGAGCTGGAGGAGGTTTCTGGATTCTGTTGAACGCTGACCAGTTTAACTTTGATAACTCATTGCTCAACTAAGTGGTGAATTCCTAGGTGTAAGGGGGACTTCTGAGTTCCTCTTATGAGGGAGATCATGGGAGATTTGTGCACGTGATTTGTATGAGCTTTCATGGAGGTTTAAAGAATAATCCTCCAAGGCGTGCTCTTGTAATTTTGTTTCTGTGGGTTTGGCAGGAGAGGGGGTGTTCCTTATTTTTGTTGCAGGGTTTTAGGGGTTTTTTAATAGAGTGCGTGCACATCAGAGTTTTTAATGTAAACAAAAATGAGGACTGATTAAAATTTTTAAAAAAGGATGATTTTTAAAACTGATGTTAAACTTGTCTTGCACTTGTGGATTAGTTATTTGTAAAGAAAGGTTGCTTTTCATGGGAAACTGTAATTTGGTTGTTTTGTTTTTCAACAAGACAGTATTTTATCTGCACTTAAGAAAATGGAGCCTGACGTGCCTTCATTCAGATTAGATATTTCTTAAATTGTGCCAAAAAATCATGACTGACGTTTCTAATTTACTCATTTTTAATTAGGGTTGACAGTCTAAAAATGGTATATTGTATTTCAGTTCCTTCCAATGTGCTGTATATGTAGCAAAGTATCCAAAGGGTTTTCCATTTAAATGGTTCATCACAAAAAATACCTTAATCGTTTAATATGCTGAATTTAATTTTTTCCTTGTCACCTCATCACCGTTTCCCAGATTTTAGAACCAGTAGTATTAGCTTCTTTTACCTAGCTCTTGTACGCAAATTTCACATGGAAATTGAGCTTTACTACTCCTCCAGCTCCTAATCACTTTAAACGAGTTGGTTGTAACCTGAACTGGGTAAGTAACCTGAACTGAAGGAAATAAATTCTGTAGATGTATACTTTTTAAACCTCAAAGTCCTAACAGTCTGCTTTTCTTCAGCTATGTGTGGAGAGCAGGTTGCCAATAGCCACATCTGGCAGGGAAGAAAAGTTAAAAAAGAACAGAGAACACTTGTTACTGGGAAGAAGGGATCTAAACTCTTTCATGAGGTAGTGACAGAAGACAGAATCCATTGCCCTGGTGGTGGCAGAGTCCTTCAGTGTGATTTAGTCGCACCAGTGGCAGTTTTTACAGTGCCTTCAAAAATAACATTTTTGCATGAAGTTTATTTTCTTTGAGTAAATTAAGTAGTATGTGTTTGTGGTGTTTTTTGCATCACATTGATCGGAGAGTTGTGTTCAATAGCTTGCAGTGTAATGCATCTGAAGGTTATATGGCATTCTGGGTGATGGGGCAGGGCAGGAAGTTTGCCAGAATGAAATGGTTGAGTCATTTTATAGAGTAAAACATTAACATGATTTTTTTGTTGTTGTCTTTGCTATTTTTTTTTCCTCTTCCAATCTTAGCAAGAAGGCTCATTATGTGCTCAGCACTGTCTCAATAATTTGCTGCAAGGGGAATATTTTAGTCCTGTTGAGTTATCCTCTATTGCACAGCAGCTGGATGAGGAAGAAAGAATGAGAATGGCAGAGGGAGGAGTGTCTAGTGAAGAATATAGAACATTTTTACAGGTAAAATCATCTTAATTTGAGGTTGCTTGCTCTTTGCTTGAAATCGAAGATTATGTACCGTAGACCTGCTATTCTTGTGTAGCTAGGGAAGGTTAATTTCCTAGTGCTAAAATTTAAATTGATGCGTCTTTTCATTCATGCATATTAAATTCAGCATTTTCAAATATTACTAGTAGAACTTTACAATAATTCCTCAAAAAGCTACATCATCTTATGGAGAGAAGGAGAATCAGCAATTTGCCTTTTGTTTTTGGAAGGCAGTGGCAGAGTTAGGAACAGAAGTTCCCATGCTTGCCTGTGCTTTAAGCACTGAGCATTTTTAGTTTAAAGGTTTGAGTTTTGAATTAACAAGTTTATTTGGGCATTGCAATCAGTCTTAGAAACTAGGACATGCTGAGTTGTTGCTTTAAGTATGTGCAGTTGTATTTATTTTCAAAACTAAATTATTTCTGACATTTCGTGCTTACACCATTTTTCCCTTTTCTCCCTCCCAACCTCACACTGAGCAGCAGCCTTCGGTAAATATGGATGATAGTGGATTCTTCTCGATTCAGGTAAACATCGCTCTATACTGACAGATTTTTTTACTTATGCAATATGTGTTCTCATAATTTCAATGGCATCAAGCTTTTTCCTCTAGTTTCCAATTTATAGGCTTAATGGGATTAAGTGCTGGACTTCTAAATCTTCAGAGTGTTTTCTATTAAGAGCAGTGACTTGCAGTTCTGCATTTCATGGGCCCTTAAACACATGGTAGGAGCATGGACTCCTGAACTGTGAAATGACACCTGCTGGCCATAAGTTTCTTATGGGCCCTTCATGCGTAGACCTTGGCTCCCATAGACTACAGGTGAAAAAGCAGACTTGAGATTGTAACCATTAATAAGTAATTTATAGTCTATAATTTGAAAAAACAGTGTTATCACTGTGGTCTGCAGAATGGAAAAAGCTGCAATATCTGCATTCCAGCTTTTATGACACACTCCAGACACTTCAGAGCACTTTTTTTTGTTGTTTTTTGTTTGTTTTTTTAAGGACCATAATGGAAATCTAACTAATAATAAATACTTAAACCAGAACAACAACAACAACAAAAGGTATTGAACACCGAACTGGGGCTTGTGTCTAGAATAGAGCTGTAGGCAATGCTTTGCACCTTTGGCTGTCTCCCGAGCTTTCAGAGGTGCTTGTCAATGTTTTACAATCCCTTGAGAGCTTCTCTTGTTTATGGCAAGACAGGCTGTTTTTCTATTCAGTGAAAAACAATTAACTGTTTGGCATTTCTGTATTCTTGATTGCGCTGATTCAATATTGAAGCTGAAAAGAAATGCTTCCTCATATTCTACTTTTTTGTCCTGCCATTGCTGTGCTCACTTGCTACATAGTTGGCTCGCTGAAAGAAAGCGTTAATTCAAAATGTCTTACAGCATTGTTTCAGATAGCTTTAAAGAGTTATCGTAAAAGAGTTTGTGCTAATGTTCTTGACTGATCCTGTAACAATCCAGTGGTGCAAAACTTCCCAATAGCTGCTGTGGGGAAGGATGACATTGTATTGGGGGGATTGGGCAGAGCAGCACATCGAGAGCAGAGGGGTGACGAGAAGTATTTGTGGGAGGTGAAGTTATAGCTTTGTCAGGCAGAGTAAGTTTATCAACACATCTCAGTTAAATCCTAGTTTTGTTACTTCCCCTTGGGTATGGTGTGCATGTTAAGTTGGCATGTAGATTGATGACAGTTGCATTTTGAATAATGTGGTTCCTAGATTTCCTAGCAATATTTTGAAATTCTAAGTTTTATGAAAATGCTGTAATTGTTTATAGCAGCTAAGGTGGTTGCGTTGCTTAAATTTAGACTTGAGTGGTTTGACTCATGAAAACTGCTGTTTTTTGACAGGTTATAAGCAATGCCTTGAAAGTTTGGGGTTTAGAACTAATCCTCTTCAACAGCCCAGAGTATCAGAGGCTTGGGATCGACCCTATGTAAGATGGTTTTTTTTCTTAGCACTCTGTTTTCATTTTACGGAATAATAATACTCTAGAGTTATGACTTAAATCTTTCCTTAAAACTGATGTTTCTCTGTTGCATTATGATGTCTTCCATTTTTTCTTTTTGGGGGTGTATATGAGCATCTGTTCTGTGTGCCTTCTTCACACCTCATTATTTGTGGTATCACAGGTATATGGAGATTTCAGTGTTATGAAAGCATTATGAGTACTCTGTAACATCCAACAGGTGTATTACTGAAATTCTGTTATTAAGTTTAAATTAGTGGTATTGAAGAACTTTAATATGGCCTCTAGTATTAGAGTATTTAACTTAATGTATACCTTTTTTTGTTTTTACAGAAATGAAAAATCATTTATTTGTAATTACAAGGAACACTGGTTTACAGTTCGAAAGTTAGGAAACCAGGTGACATTGTCTCTTTTTTTTTATTTAAAAATTTACTTCAGAATGGGGGGGAAAATGGTTGTGAGTAGACCATGTGTTGGCCTTCTGCAAGCTTTTGCTGCAGTTTGTTTTAATAGTTTCCCATATTAGAAAAAAAAAAAAGCAGAGTAAATGTTTGTCACAAAAATGCTCAGCAGCTTTTGTGTTAGCCTGGGGAAAGACCCTAGGATCAATTCCCCAGTGAACCTCTCAGCTAGGGAGCTGCAGCTGTGGTAGAGTCTGTGATGTCTTCAGCTCTCTTTTTCTGCATGAAAAATAGCAGGTAAAACTGTATGGGGAGGGAGGGGGTAGTTACAGACAAGGATTAGAATCCCTATGGAATGCAAACTGATTTTAATGCACTAAAATATTGACATTGTAAAAATAATTTTGCTCACTGAAATGGACAGTAGGCATAAGAAAACATTCAAATTTCAAATAATATTAATATTTATGATAGCTAGTATTTAAGAGTATCTGTCAGGATACAGTTGGGTAAAGTAGAATCACAACTTTGCACTCTTTTAGAAAATTTTCTGAAACGGTGGTGTTACAAGCAAGAAATAGTTATTAAAGGTAAGGGATAGCCATACTTGGTGCATATGTAATGGTACATATATAATGACTCAGGTACTTCAGTGTCCCTTGAAACACCAATGCAGAGTTTTATTTCAGTAGCTGATTGTTGTTCTGGGTCATACTGCATAAGCTTTTATACAAGATAAGCTGGTTTGGTATTTGGTTTTTTCCAAGGTTTTTTGTTGTCATAGAAGATGACAACAAATAAGCTTTTAGATTGTACAGTACCGGATAGGACTCTTTATCCATTAGGTTCATTTTGCAAGTGGTGGCTACCTATGTTGTCATCCAGATTAATAAACACATAAGTCACCTGTGAGTAAGCAAACTAAACTCTGCTGTTCTGCTTCAGTTTAAAAATATGGCTAATGTTTATAAGGCAATTTTTGTGTATTTGATATCGAAAAGACTGAATGGTCTCTTAAAAAGTATGGGAATGTTCCTTGTTATATACACAACCCTGTTGGGTAGAATTTTGTAAGATAGAATTCTAGCCCCAAATGTTCTAAGTTGGAGGGGGAATATCCTTTGCTTGTACATGTGGCTTGTAACCTCATGAAGACAATGCTAGATGTCTGTTATCTGGAGAGTAATGAGGAAAGATAGACAAAATAGGTTTATTTAAATTTGGCCTGCTTCTGTCACACTTAATGCAAAATTAGTTTCAGACCTTCCTCCTCCAAATTCCCTTTTAAAAATTTGTCTGTAGTCTGCCCATTGTATTTGTTTACATAACTGTTTTACTCCTCGCTCCATCGTTGTTGGTCTTCTTACCCTTTCCTAATGGCAAAGGGTGTTTTTGACAAATTAAGTGACTGAATGGTAGGTAGTCACCAGTATTCCAGGTGAATTATAATATGGACCTGAATGCAAGTGTATGACTACCTGTACGGAAGCTTGGGTAGATAAAAGCATTTTTGTGACTTATCTACTATCTGAAATAGCGCTTCCTGGTTAAAATGGGAATAATATTGAACAAGTATGATATAAAAAGGTTCTTCAGATTGATTGCGATATATATGGGGTTTTAAAGGTAGAATATTTTGTCATCCATGTTGAATATATTTCCTCTGTAGAAGAATTATTATAAATGACTAGTTGTCTTCAAGAAACCAGAAATGATCTGCATATATTTATCTCAAGTGTCCCCTATTGTAATATTATGCTGTAATTTTATTATCAGCATATTAAATTTGAGTTAATTTTTAAATTTAAATATTAGAAAGAAGTAAACAATGGTTTTCAGCATTACCAGCTATTAAAGTCAGAATGTTTTAATGGAAGTATTTCATGGAAAGAATTCAACTTCTGTTTCCTGTATCTGTTAATTTCTTAAGATATAGCATTAACTTGTGAAGGGTTTCTTCCTTCATTAGTCTCTGAACAGATTTAAAACTAGGATTAAGCAGAATTTTAGAATGATGTCTGAAATAATTCTACCATTATATTTTGATTTATCTCCTTTAATCTGTTTGCCTGGTACCAGTGTTCAGTAATGGGAGAGAGCATGCAGTAACTTCCTTACTTCAGATCTCCTGTTAACTGAAGAGTGTTTGAAGGGTATAGGTATTGTGCTTCAAAAGACTTTTAATTTGATAATATATTTTACTACATTTATTTGGATATTCCATCATAGAAAATTACCACAATGTACAGAAATGGATTACCAAGTAATCTTTATGCTAATTTGTTGTCTCAAACCTTTTTTTTCTTAATTACAGTGGTTTAACTTGAACTCTCTCTTGATGGGTCCAGAACTAATATCAGATACATATCTTGCACTTTTCTTGGCTCAATTACAACAGGAAGGTAATAGTACCTTGCAGATGTTAAATCTCATTAATTAAAAGGAGGTAATAATCATTATTCCTTAGACCTTATGTATTCAGTTAACTACCCTTAGTTTTATGATTGAAATAGTGAAATAATCCAAGTCCTTATAACAAAAGGTAGAGCCTTACACTGTAATAATTTGCACATCATTGTGTTCCATATAGTGAGCATTTTAGAGTGTTAATGTGTGGACCTTAATGCTGGAGACTTACAATTTATTTTTCTTAGGTTATTCCATATTTGTAGTAAAAGGTGACCTGCCAGAATGTGAGGCTGATCAGCTACTGCAGATGATTCGGGTACAGCAGATGCAGCGACCAAAACTAATTGGAGAAGAGGCAGCACAGTCAAGAGATCAGAGGTAAGGTAAATAGAGATTACGTTTTAATAATGTTCAGTATTATTTGTTTCTGTGATTAATGCGTATGTGGAAACAACCCCCTTAAGAAGGAATTAGAAGTACCTTCAGTGCAATACACTCAATACTGTTGCACACCATAAAAGCAAGTTGGTAGAATACAAACAGTGTATTTTTAAGTGGACAAAAACCCACTGTAATAAGGATTCAATCTTTCCACGTGCATAAGTGTTGTATAGTACAGATTTTTTACTTCATTGAGTTTTTCCAATTATAGTAAAATGGGTTAGCAAATCCTACCAATTATGGTTGATAGTAATCAATCTATAATTAAGACTGGCTTGTGCATTCTATCATAAGTAGAAAAGAACAAGAAATCCGTATCTGAATTCCACATCGTATAAATCATACGGTATTCCCTTTTGGAATAATTTCAGTGTAAATTTTGTGGTGCTGCTCTGTTGTGATGGATACTGCTAATACAAAACATCATTGAAAGCATATGAAGTACTACTTCTGCTATAATTTTATCATATTTTCATAGTGAATAAATTGCATACTGATAAAAAGGCTTAAGGCTTGTTAGAGGGATTAATTTATTATGTATTCCACTTTGTAAAGGTAAACTGCTGTTGTAAATTGATAGAATAAAACCAAACTACTTGGCAGTAACGTGGAAAGTGTGTATAGTTTACAGAGGATCTCTTGCTCTAGTGTGGTCATCAAAGCTTCCTAAGAAGGAGACCACATGCACTATTTTCTGCTGGTGTAACTGTTTAAATAGCAGTAGGTTCACATAACGTGTGTTAGTGCTCTTTGTAGGCTTATCGTTTTTGAAGTTTTTTTCCTTTGAACAGATTCTTGTCAACATATGCATGGTTTTAGAGTTGCAGTATTTTCATTTTTGCAGCTGCAAACTCTGCTCGCAGCCCTTTTGTGCTTTTTCATGTAGAAATGAAAATACCTGTTTATGTAACGGATTTTCACAAGAGAAGTTTTTTTGAAGTTAGGAAAGAAAGTAGTGTTAAATCAGCAAGAAATACTTAACTTTAAATCTCACAGTAAAAGGTAATAGAATTTCTGTCTGAATTCTGCCATAAATGTTTCAATTTCACAGGCTACCCAGAAGTGATGTGGATCAAGCAATAGAAGTTAACCATCCTTTTGATGGAACAGGCATGTTAGATGAAGAAGAAGAGAATTTTCAGAGAGCCCTGGCACTAAGCAGGCAGGAAATTGACATGGAAGATGAAGAAGCTGATCTTCGCAGAGCCATTCAACTCAGCATGCAAGGTTCACTGCTCATCTAAGTTTCTCTTTTGGTGTTCATGTTACATATGCTTTAGGCATCTACTGAAAGCAGTTTCAGTAGAGTCAGAAGTCAGCCACTTTTTCCAGTATGCGTCAGGCTTTATGAAAAGACTGGCTTTGAGGTATGGAAGGATAGTCTGGAACTTCCTCTAACTACCTCCTTTCTGCTTTTTGAAAAGTTGCAACTTTAAGGAGCAAGAACAAATTGGCAAAGTGTGGCAGGAGGGAAGGGAAACAGTTCCGAGTCTTAATTAAAATTAGCCTAGGTGCTTATTTCTCCACCACGTTTCTTTCTTCCTCTTGAATCTGAAGACATTTTCTTAAGCTATATTTTATTTACTAACTTCATCTTACTGTAATTACTAGGATATGGCATATTCTGGTTTTAGGTAGTCGTCGAAGTGAGTGCTTGACGTCATTTACACAGAACGTTCCTCAGTCGCCTCACACCAGTCAGACGGACTCCCTTTCTTCAGAAGAACTGCGAAGGAGAAGACAAGCATATTTTGAAAAGTAAAGTACTTGATAGAAAGCTGCATGTGGAAGTACATGTCATATTTTTCAGTGCGGTGTGGATGGGTTTCTGACTGAGGTCCAGCTTGATTTTTCTCTCATAACATATTTTTCCTAACATGTTATTTCCTTACCTGAATTTTGCTATTCCCAGGTGGTTCCTACAAAGAAAATAAACCTGTAAATAAGAGGGGATCCATTAGTAAGGCAACATCAGTCTTGTGAAGAAAGAAAACATACATGTTGTACAAGTATTTTACATGAAATTCTGTAAAGTTCTGTAATTATCTTTCTGAAGAAAAGTATTCTTTCTCTAAGACTTTGCTTTCAGTAATGATGCCTCTAATGTGCATCACGTAAAAGTGTTTTAGATGATATTTTATGTTACTATTCTGGAGTACCTTCTTAATACATACTTGGAGTATTGTTGCATTCACTTCAACTTTTCCTTACCTCTGTCTCCCACTGATGGAGGAAATAAAGACAGGGAGAAATGCTACAGATGGGAGGAGTTAGACTTTGCATGAGAGGATAAGAATGCAGAACATTCAAATTCTGAGAATACAGTAATATTTTGGAAGAATTTTGGGAAGATAAGTGTCTGAAGGCTAGCAGGATGAAACTATTGAAGATTTTAGGTGCAGCGGCTATTGTGCCAGTTTTGTACTTCTCAATTTTACCCTCCCTTACAATGAAACTGACTTGATACAGGTCTTATACTGCCGTTAATCCTACTCTCTTAATTATTCATGCTTTCAGGCAGCAACAACAGGTGCAGCAACAACAGCTGCAGCAACAAGATCGGACACCGAACCTGCGTGATAAACCAACTCTAAGCTCCAGCACTCTGGAAGCTGACCCAAGTATGGGCAAATTTTTTTTAGCTCATTTCCAACACTGAAATATTTATGTTTTTTTCACCTTTGTGTTGTGCTCTGTTTCCTTACTTTCCTTGTCTGTTTACTTCCTCACTCCAGCAGCTGTTCGGACTATCACAGCTGTTACTCTTTTTAGCAGTGAAGGACAGGATCACTTCCTTAAAGTCTGTTCTGATTCAAATGTCAATATTCTGTTTCAAAGTGAAGAGCATTACTATTAGACCATTTGAGTTCTGGCTTTGCTTTTTATCGTTTTTTTTGGCTTGAAATTACAGATTGTAATCTGTGATGGTATTTGTGCCAACAATTTGTTTTCTAAACTACTTTTAAAGTTGCATGACAACATAATAAACTTGCAGTAATATCTGACAAAATTACTGGAACCAGTTTTCAGTAGGCCAGAAGTATGTAGGCCTTTCCAGTATTAGGGATTGGTGATCCAAAATTAATGGATATTACTTGTTACAAACTGCCTGCTGTGGATGGAAAGCTAAGCACATAATGTTCCATGATTTTAAACAAAACCAAACCAAATTTTGGGAGTGGGGTGGAAACAGGTGGGTGGGTACAGAAGGATCAATGAAAGCACTTAACTACAGTTGAGAACTAGCTCTGTGCATCTATTACATCTTACATGCATTTGTTTTCTTTAGGAGATGATATGAGTGAAGAAGACATGCTTCAAGCAGCCATGAATATGTCTCTGGAATCTGTTAGAAACCACTTGAATGCAGAAGAGGAGAAATGACAATTTTTTTCTCTCTTTTTATCAAAACACTAAAGTCTCCATCAAAACTACTGTGTGGATGTTGCACAAGCAGGGTTCATTTCAGAGTTCTGGAAGCGGGAATGAAAGGGGCTGGAGGTCAGAGTTTAGAGGGAATCTGCAAATACAAAAAAAATTGCACTAAATTAGAAAACTGTAGCACTCCTACTACAGAAATCTGTTCACAAGAGTAGCTGTATTAAAACTACTTAAACTATTCACATGAGCAAAGTTAGACACGTGTAGCAGCTGTAACTTGCTTTTAAAAAGCAAGTTTCAATTGTTTTGAGGAATTCTGTAGAAAGTACAAAAGGTGCCAAAACCCAGCATCAACTGATTTCTTTCAGT
This sequence comes from Buceros rhinoceros silvestris, assembly GCF_000710305.1. Taxonomy (NCBI): domain Eukaryota; kingdom Metazoa; phylum Chordata; class Aves; order Bucerotiformes; family Bucerotidae; genus Buceros; species Buceros rhinoceros. The sequence goes on from NW_010419355.1 coordinate 12,050, forward strand.
ACTAATGGAAAAACAGATACAAGTAAAAAGTTGTGCTTACAAATGACTTAAGTTCTTCACAAGAAATCACTTAAAATGGGAAAAAGAACTACATTCTGTTTATCTTAGATACAGCAATGTCAACTTTACAGTCCTGCTGTCCACTTTTGAAATTACCCATTCTACAGGAGAAACAGGAATTCATAAATTTCATACTTTGCAATTCCAGGTAAAATGGTCAGTGTAATACGTTACTGCAGAACCTTTTGGTGACTTCTGACCTTCTAACACTTTCTGCTTTCACTTAAAATCCCAACTGTAGTTTTTACTTTCAGCTCCAACTGTAAAATTTTCAGATCCATGTTTCAAGTAGGATTTTTGCATTGGCCTATTGTCTTTTGGCAGATAACTTGCCTTTTTTTAATTTGTTTTTGTTTTCTGATGCTCTTTCTAGTTATGCCACTGTCTTCACTATAGAAGTAGCATATAATTAGTTGGGTTAAACAGGTTTTCTGCATCTTCTGGAGTCTTTTCTTCCTCTTCAAACCGCACCCTTCATTCTGGCCTTTCAGTGTAAAAGAGCTGTAACTGAGTCTAGGAGAAAGGAGGAGGGGATTTTGGTGCCATAAAGTCAGTGCCACATATATAAGATGTGTTCCTGCAGTCTGAGATGATCCCTGTGCAAGTAGCTCTTTTAAGAATGAGTATTTATGTCTGTGTGGATGTCCTTTCTGAAATGTTTTTTGTGAGTGTCTGTCAGAATGTTGCACCTTTTCAGGAATGGCCTTTATTCACGCACCTTACAATTTTGTATCATGCTGTTTCTGATACTGAAAAAAAATGGGGAGCAAAGTACGTGAAATGTCTTACAACCAATAGCATAAGCTGCTTGCTTTGATATCCAGGATGAATGTGTCACAGGGTGACCAAACCTGACTTTCAGCTTCAGTGCAACAATTGAGAGAAGTTACATTTTCCTAAATGGTGCTTGAAATACAAATTCTGTTTACATATAAATTATATGGAAATAGGTTGTTGATAAGAGTATGTAAGCTGTAGTCCACTTAATGCATTAACATTGGCACAGGCATTTTAAGAATCTTTTGAAGATAACTCCAAATTTCTTTTATCAAAATATTCTAAAGTTGCATCATTGAACTATAGTGACATTTAATTAAAATCAGTATGAAATGAATGGTAGTAGCTAGATGGAAATATACATCCAGCATCAAGTAGTACTGTACATGAAAGGGCTCTTACCTCTCAGCAAAGATTTGTTTACAGGAATGGTTTCTTGATAGCTTAGAATATTATTATTATTATACATAATTTGGCTAAATTCTGTTTTACCTGTGTGTTGAATTTCCCCCAATGTCACCAGAACCATAGGATGTATCAGATGATACAGATTTTGACATGAGACAGCACTATTTTTTAAAAACTGGTTTTAAATTTTGTCTTTTTTAAATAATCCTGTCGTGTGCATTATAGTTAATAACTGTAATGTCTCAAATTAATGCAGCTAAACAATGGCTTTAAAAGTCCATGTGTGCATATGCCATTTGGAAATGCTGTATTTTTCAGGATGTAAATTTATGTTTTCAGTTTTAAATTTATATGAAACTGAAAACAGGAAAGGAATCTCTAAAGCACTGAATTATTTCTTTGCTCCTCTGTAAATTATCCACAGCTTTAATTTCCCTTCTTTTGTTGTGCCATAAACTGATTTTGAAATAAGACTCTCATTTTTATAAATAGGTATAGGCTGGCAGTTTGATACCAGTACTTGGAACTTGGACCTTTTATCCTCTATTATAAAAATATAATACAAATGTTATTTCTATAGCTATATAATGTAGCAGACCTCTATTAAAAATAATACCATCTAAGCTCCTGGACTTGCATTAACAGTAACCAGTGACAGTTAACATGTTTTTATAATCACTAAAGCACGGAGGCTTGCATTTGAACTTTCATGTCACTCTTTAAGTTACTTCATATCCCGAGTGTTTTAGTGTGTAAGGAATATAAAGTAACAGTGCCTGAAAAGCACAACTGTGTCGGTCGATACAGGGCTACCCATATTCCTTTCTGCACCGAAATGTTGTCACTCTACAAACATGAATCTGTTTTTCAGAGGAAAGGCAAGTTGAATACAGTGGGTGTGTCTGCCTAGTCAAGCAGTTAGGAGGGAGCAGTTTAAGCTACGTACGTTAATTGCACCAAAGGAAAAGACTAATACTAATTGCTGACAGGACGCGTTTTATAACCCAGTCCGAAGTTCAAAATGAGTGGACCCGCCACGAAGCCGTCAATAAAAAGCTGATGTCAATTTTTGGTGTGCATTCTTTCAGTGATAAACAGTTCTCAGCGTGGCTGAACTATGCTCATAAAGCACTTAGAGCCTAGTCCTAGTGTTACGTGTTCTGTCTAGCTGAAGGCTTTTTTTCCCGCATAGTAGCTTTAGGCCAAAGTCCATTGTAAATGAGCAGAAATTGATATTTTTTTATTACAGTATGATATTTAAGGGACTTTCAGACTTCATTCATCCAACAGATTTTTACGGTCTTCCTCACAGTGAATGTGACATAATTTGTGGTTTTCTGCTTAGAGAAAGCAAAGGCATAAGGGGAATGAGTGATACGGATATTAAATATCTTCCAAAATCAGTTCTGCAAGTATAATTCTGTAAACTGCTTTCATGGTCGTGTAATGAGGGCAGGAGGTAAAAGTGTTGTAATGCAGTCATGCTTGAATGCAATTCTTGTTAGGCACAGCGGGTATAAATATCAGGTATTTAAATGCTCCCATTTTTCTGGGCTTGAAACCGATACATACAGGCTTCGTTTCAACATTTGGGCTCCTTGTGCCCTTCAAACAACTTCAGCAAGTTGACATGTAATTTCCGGCTAAGATACTAATTTTTCGTACTTAATTACTTTGCAGACTACTTTAAAATGCATTGGAGACTTACTTTGTATTATTACTTTTGATGTTGAACTACTGCTTCTATTACAAATCTATAAAATGTTTGTTTAAAATCACTTCCACATGTCTAGTAAACAATTCTATTTATGTATCCCAGACAAAAACTGCCAATTAGGCTTTTAAATTAACAAGAACATGTTACAGTTCTAAAACATCTGTGAGATTTTTCTAGAATTTAGTTATAGTTTCAAATAATGAAAACATACATATGGTGGCCTTTTTACTGAGAAATATTATGGGGGATGGGGGTGGGATTGGAGGACTCTAGAACTCAGTCTAATAAAGAAGTATTATTCATGTTACCAGCACATACTTCTAAGGGAATCCAAAAAAGAATCCAAGGAAAAAAAATTCTGAAGTGGAAACTTCAGATAGAAAATTATGTTGATGAGTTAGTAAGCCATTACTGTCTTGCATAAAACAAACTCCTGGGAAATCTTCGCAGTTACTCACAAATCATTTAAAAAACGAAAACCCTAACAAAACTCGTAACAGGTAACAGATATATACCCATTTGCCACGTAAACATAATCAATTGTTCAAGTAAGAACAATCCTAATACTTAATACATCTGAAGTGGCCTGGTGCAAATATTAAATTCTTAATTTCAAATTAATTGCTGCTTTGTGTTGTATCCAGGTTTGCATCTTAAGAGCATGAGCTGTTTTGCAGTAGACTTTTTGAGGCTGCAGACACACATTTTGTTTTATTTGCGTTTAGGATGTGGAGGGAATGCTTTAGTATTTAACCTGCTCTACTCACCTCCTTCCCCAATTGCAGTTCTTCAGAATGGTAATGTACCTTTGAGTTCAGCTGCTTTTACAAAATCACAATGTGTTTATTTGCTAAGAAAAGCAAGTAGTTGTTACTATGCTTAGATACATTTTTTTTGAAACCCACCTCCCTCCAGTACAGCCATGGTGTGAATGCAGGAGGGGCTTGAACAGAAAGGGATGTCATATTTAAATGCCACTGTGCAAAAATAAAAGGTGAAAAACCTTGGTGTTGTCTTTAAAGCATGCAAGCATTGATAACATTTTATTTTTTGCTACATGGAACTCCATGTGTACAAAACAGTGTGAAGTTAGGATTTTGTAAGGGATAATTTTTTTTTCATCTCCTGCCTAATAGCTGTGTATGTTAGAAATCACTTTCAGTAATAGTTTTTTGTTTTGTTTTTGTCTTGAGACTCTGCTTTCAGTATCATGCCTTTCGTTCTGGATGCCTATAAACTTTTGTCTATTTTGTGTATATAAAGCATATGATACTGAAAAGATTAAAAAAAAGAAACGCTGGAGTGTGTTTTGTCATTGTTCTCACTGGAAAATGGCAGTGCTTTTGCTATTTTGAAAATGCTCACCCACTAGGCACAAATATGTATGGTTGTATTTGATACCACTTTTTAAAATAAATATGATTATAGCTTCTAATGTTTATCTTTTGACCCAAGTGATTGCATATGTGCTTTCCTTCCTGTGTAGATTGGGCACAGAATTATGGAACATTAAAATCTCACTTTTGATATCAATGAGCGTTGCTCCAGATGTTGTGTACATACATACATTAGCAATGGGGTAATTTTTGGTGGCTCTAAACTGACATTTTGTCATGTCTGATATCTTTTCATCTGTTGATATTCCAAAATTTATGCACCACTCCTGTTAGGAAGAAAGTTGGTGCCAAGTTGGCAGCTATATGGTACATCTTTTGAAATGATACGCTTTCTAATTTTAAAATAAGCTAATGCTTCCTGTTTTACTACCAGCTTTGGGCACTGCACTGGTTTTGTAGCTTAGTCAATCCCCAGAGTATACTGGATGGTTTCTGTGTACGTTTATCTGCAGTAGATGAAGCTGAAAAATGACTTGCAATGCTAAGTAAGTCAGTTTCTAGTTTTTCTAGAGTGGTAACTAAAAAAAGTGGGGGAGGGGGGGAAGCCCTCTGTGCTACTTTCTTGGCTTGTTTCCTTACCTGGCATTATAAAATGAACCACACTAGGAGAGAGTTTCCCATGAAAATGAATTAACTGAACAGTACTGGAAAAGATGACGCATATGGGTGATTAAAAGGGTGGTAAGTATACTATTAAATTTAAAGGTTGGTAATGCATAAATTTTCACTGAAGAAGAGGGAAAGCAGTATTTATTAGAAAATCGTTGACCCTGACTGCTATTTTGGTTACTTTTAACTTCTGAACCCTGGGACCACGTAACTATGCCCAACCTCTGAGTGACAGTGGACAGTAAAGCTAAAAAGGCAACCTGGTATCGCAGGGCAGCTCCGAACCCTTCACCAAGGCTCTGCAAGATACACTTTGGGAAGCAACAAGCTGTTTTTCCCGTAGCTGCCTGGTAATGTTGATCGGCTTCTGACTCCAGTGTGTGTTTTGTGCTTGCTGCGTTCTCAGCTCCTCTCTAAAAATATTAATATTTCACCTGTGAAACAATCTTTCTTCTCAGTTTCATTCTCCCACTGATGTGGTGCTTTAATTACTAATTTTTATGTAGTTTGACCACCATCAATGGTCCACCCTGGCCTCCCATCGGGAGATTTGCAGACACACCATACATAACGCTGCTGTCTCCTTTGAGAGCACACGTAGAATCAGTCTCGAGGAGAAAAGACACTGCAGAAAGAACCGTGCCTCGACTGTACCACCCAAGGAGACCTTCCGCTGTGCTCTTTGCAACCGGTCTTGCCTGTCCCGCATTGGCCTTTTCAGCCATCAGCGCGCTTGCAGTAAGCGTGGGGAAAGCCCTTCCCAAACCTT
>NW_010419355.1:17843-18157 GCF_000710305.1 Buceros rhinoceros silvestris
TCAGCCATCAGCGCGCTTGCAGTAAGCGTGGGGAAAGCCCTCCCCAACCCTTCCCCCGCGAAGCCAAGCCGTGATGACGACTCGTTTGAAACTAGCACTGAGCTGGCTGCCCTGGCTTTATTGCCAATGTCGGCAGTTTTTTACACTGGCATTGCACTTGCTGTTTTTAATACTGCATTTTCGGTAACAGCGCAGTGCCTGGTTTGGTCAAAACCAACAGAACTGTGCATGGGGTCAGCGCCAGGGCTGCAGCCGGGGTTACGGCTGGAAATCCAACCGCGCCTCAGCTGCTCCCGCACCGGGGCAGGACGCCC
>NW_010419356.1:0-439 GCF_000710305.1 Buceros rhinoceros silvestris
AGGGAAAAATCACACGCAGGGCATAACCCAGGCAGGCATCTGCCCCCAAACACCCGCTGCTGCCTTTTGTGCAGCAGAGATTGACCCGGTGAGGCACCCACCCCTGCAGCCCGGCGTTTGCTGGTGGCAGGAAGAAGTGCTCCAAGCCCCTCGTCTCATTCGTCTTCTGTCCAAGTAGCAGGTAGGGCTGCACACACTTCGGCTCTTTTGGGATATTTAATTTCCTTTCTCACTTACCCTGAATGCTTCCTGATTTCATGGAAATCTGAAGGTAATTGAATGTAATTGTTTCAAGAATCAAATCATTTAAATTGTAGGGTAATGCTTGAAATAAAATGACAATCTGTGGGAGTTTATTAGTGTTGGTGGTGGATGGAGAGCAGAGGAGGGCTGTGTGCCATCCTGCCTGGTGCGGGGCTGCAGGGCTGGGAGTTGCGGG
>NW_010419356.1:496-11684 GCF_000710305.1 Buceros rhinoceros silvestris
TTGGGTGTGGGATGGAGAGCGGAGGAGTGCTGTGTGCCATCCTGCCTGGTGCGGGGCTGCAGGGCTGGGAGTTGTGGGCAGCCAGTAGCTGGGGAGGGATGATGGTGTGAGGTCAGAATGTGGTATGCTCCTGCACGGGTGGCAGCCCTCTGGGATGCTCGTCCCTCTCCAGAAGAGCCTAGGGCATGGCCGGGTTTGTCCTCTCTCTGAAAGGGCCTGGGCAGTTCAGCAAGAACTGGTGGGTCAGTCCCTCTCTGAGGGTGTTCCAGAGCATCAGGGCAGGGGCAGGGGTGGGTGGGTGAAGAGGTTGCCCGGGGGAGCAGGGCTGTTCCCCCACCTGTTCCCCATTGCTACATGGATGGTGGTAGGCAGCTGTGACCCCAACCGATGTCTCAAGCACAGCGGACAGCGAGGCAGGGCTTCAATGTGGCTGCTGGTATTTCAGATGTGACTTGAGGTGGCCAAGGGTTAAATTTATGTATGTGACACAGGAAAAAATGCAGCTAATCTGGAGGCAGCCAAGCAAAGCCCTCGCACCCAGGAGAGTGGGTGGGCTAGAGGCTAATTCAGCACTGAAACCCCCACATCCAAACCCTGGGTGTCAGGCTGCCTCCCAGCTGGTCGTTACAGCCCTGGCCCTGGTGCCACTTGCTGTGCCAACGCCTGCCCGAAAAGCTTCACTCCCACATCTGGGGCAGGTTCCTGCTCAGAGGAGCCTGTGAGGACGAGCAGCTGAGGGAAGGGTTGAAAGCTGATCAGTAGAAATTGGTGAAAGACAAGTATCAGGACACTGATGAAAAGAGCACGGAGGGAGAACACAATGAAAAAGATTTGTATTTAAAAGATTTGTATTTAAAAAAAAATATTTTACACATTGATGGTGACCTGTGGTTCAAACAGTTCATCAAAGAAGCTCTGCTATTGCCTGCCTCTCCACGCAGAGATCCTTAATATTTATCTGCCGGATTGTCTTCATTTGCAAACCCCACGCCTACAGAGGACAGTGAGCATTTCTGAGGCTAGCTGACTCAAGTGAACAAGACCTTTGCTTCCTCCTCCCCCCACTTTCTCACCTTTTTTCGTTTCTATTCGGAAAGGAAGCCGCGTTTCTATTGCTCGGTGGGCAGATTTACCCAATCAGAGATTTAAAGCCCTCCCACCTCTTTCATCTCTCTCCCTGCCCCACAGTCAGGCACATCTCCCTCAGGCAAGCCTCAGGCTGGAAGGGCCACTCTTGGGTTGAAGCCACCAACGGGCAACCGCGGCTGCTCACGCGGTACCCGACGCTGCGCGAGCCCGGCGCAAGCACGCAAGCAGACCGTTCCCCTGAACCCTCCTGGGCAAAATCTTCCCCCCAGCCCCACCTCTGGCTCACTTCCCTTTGCCCTCACCCCTCTTGTGAAGCCCACGATCTGGAAGTGACCCAGCAGATGTAGATGCTTTGAACGACTCCCCGACACTATCTCATTCTCCCTTTTTCTGGCTGTAATCTAAGCTGCCCTCCAGGCCACCTGGATGTTTTAAACTCTTTAAATTGGACTTTAAATCCAAGACTGTCAAATGAGCCCACAGTCCAGAGAATTCTGCAATACTTAACTGAGCAAAACTTGCTCCCAAAGCAGTGGGGATTTGGCTGGTTTGTAAAATCACATGACAACAACAGCGACAAAAAAGAAAAATTTCCAATCTCCTCCCCAACAATTTGCTCTTGTCTTGCATTATATTAATACAATGTTTTTTGTGAGAGGCTGCAGCTGATGTCTCCGTGCCGCACTGTTGTGCCAGCCCACCCGTGCTAGATGACATCGGTAACGCGGCGTGTCACAACCAACAGCTCGGGGGGTGACAAGCCACGGCCGCAACGCATCTGCCGAGGCAACGTGAAATGACAGGGATGGCTAAGACTCTTGCTCAAAATTTTGAACAGCTTCAAAGAGAAGGCAGGCTTTTTAAAAGGTTCTGTCATGATTTTCTTAGTCACTAATATTTTCTCTTGGTTATCCCATTAGGGAACTTCAAATGGGAATTTGCACGGTGCTCCAGTTCCCTCTATTTTACTCTGGTATGTGAATCCGTGAGTGTTGGCCCGCTGACCTTCATTTTGTCAAAAAAATAAAAGAGAAGAGGGAAAAAGGGGGATTACAGGTCTTTGCCAGGATGAAGGCTGGGCTGAGGAGTGCTTGGGTACTTCCTTACCCAGCGTGTTTGCGAGTACCGCAGGTTTCATACAGCGGGAGTGGAAGATGGAAAACAGTTGTTCTATTTCTGTGCTGATAATACATTTTTTCACACCTACAGTATCTGTCAAGTTTATAGCAAAGCAAGCAAAAGAAAAAAAAATCTACCAAACTTTAGGTTTTTTTTCTTTAAAGGTACAAAGTTTTTCTCTAGCCACGATTTTAAGCAAGGAAGAAACACCCCAGCCACCTTCCCACCCTTATTCTTCTTGCAAAGGACTAGAGCAGCTCACCTTGCTTGCAGCTGCCGGTGGGCAGGTGCTCGCCCTCCTCCCTGCTGCCAGGGAAGGGCATCAGCAAACACCTCACCTTCTATGTCACCTTCTATGGTGACAAGTCAGAAGTAACCCTCCTAAACGCCATCAAGCCAGGCTAGCACAAAACCAGTGCGCAGGGACCACGAAACCAGCAGAACCAGTGACCGTGGCTGCAAGCCCGTCTGAGGAGGCATTCATGGGACTGGAAAGAAAGAGAGGTGAGGAGCACGTTTTGGCTTGCCGTAAATACTGAGTAACAATATATGTGAGCGTGTGAAGTGGGCAGCGGGGAGCTGTGCAACACTCACAAACAACCGTGACAAACCCCTTTGCTGGGATAATTTGATCTAGCACAGTCAATGGAGCATGGCAGGACTGTTACGATTGTAATTTATTATATGTATCGTAGGTTTGGGGTTTTTTTGGTGGTAAGAGCTGCTAGAGCTGTGCTAATAAGGGAAGACAGGTGCCTTCTGTGATGAGTGTCTGGAAATACAGTGAAAAGTCGGTGCCGCATCCTGCCCAAATGCCATGGCATGGCTGCAATACCTGGTATTTCTGTATAATTTGGATATCATCCCCTGGACGTAACTGTGAAATTATCCCCACAGCCGACTCTGTGTGCGTATAGGGGCGTGTGTGCCTGTTTGAGCAGTGCTGTACCCACACACCTAAAGTTGCCGACAAAAAGACCCCCCCCATTTCCACGCAAATTATCCAGAACAAAGTGACTGGTCCTTCCCACCCGTGGAATCACATAAGCTCAGCATCGGGCCAGGCTGCTGCAGGAGCGGGACAAAGGGCTGATGCTACCGTCCGGTTGCCATGGCAACAGAGGAGGGGTAGTGAAACCAGAAATGTTGCAAACACCCCTTCTGCTCATCACAGCCCATGCACAGTACTGCCAAAGACACTGCGACCGAGGGGAGGGTGGGCGGGGGGAAGAGCCCAAGTGCCTTCACCGTGTGGCTTTTGGTGTGTTGTGGAAAAAAAACAAAAGCAAATGCCTTCACCGTGTGGCTTGCGTAGTTTCTGAAATAAAAAGAAATGGCAATTTTTTCTCTTGGCGTAGCTGCAAAGAGAAAGGAAACCCGAGGCGCAGGCCTCGTGTTCTGCGTGTAAAATGTGTGTGTTCTTTAAAAGGCAGTGGCTGGCTGCTTTTCCGGACATGATGTGGTTGAAGCTGTCATCGTAATGGAAATTCATTGCTGTAGCTATGGTAAATCGAGTTTTCTGCCTGTGCTGAATGCATTAGTCTAATGAGATGTTTGCAGCTGGAGAGCTGCACTGCTGGAGACTTACGCTGTGCTAAGAGACAGGCAGAAGATGGCTTTTGCCGGGGACTGTGTGACTGTGCTGAAAGTCCTCTGCCCTTTGGGTCCCAGTGCCTGGGCTCTTTAAAGACACTGCTCAGGGTTTTAACCTAAGCCATAGGTAAGGGGAAAGCATGCTTCTTCTTCTCTGCCTGATGTTTGCGGGTGAGCGTGTTGGGGCAGTTCTCGTTCTGCTCGCCTATATGGTAACTTTACAGCTCCTCAGCTGGAGACTCTCTCCACCAAAGCACCCCCTGACTCAGCCCCAGGAGCAGTTTGTGTGAGGAGGGGGCAGCGGATCAGCGTGTGCCGCTGGCGGGAGCGTGTGTGTGTGTGTGTGCGTGTGTGCACTAGTTGATGAAGACTTCTGACTACAGAGCACTCTGCGTGCAGAGCGGCTTCAGGCTTTTCCAGTCCTGAACCTAAACGGGGGGTTGTTTGCTGACAGGTAAATAAATGCCTCTTCTGTTTTCAGAGCAACTTATTTTGCAATGTACCTAGCAAGCAGTAGTTATATCACCGATCTGGGGGTTTAGTCTAGTCCACAGAGCAATGAGTTTAATTAAAAGCTTCTCATATCTTCAACCCTAATGTTAAGTTGATTTTTTTATCCTTTACGGAAAACTGAAGGGAGCGATATTGTATGTATGCCGGGTTTTACCTTCGAGACTAGCAGGCATCTAGCTTATGAGAGATGCCGAGGAGCATACTTTAGCGGAGTTGTTTGTGTTTGTCTTTTCAGGTGCTTTAGAGGTAACTTTGAGAGAGGACAAAGCACGGGGATGGATTGTACGCGTGCTGCTGGCTAGCGCTGCCGGTCCCTCCCTAGCCCCCCAAGCCTCCGCCGCCGCCCCAGCCTGCTGCCCACCGCTCGCTGCCAGAGGGCGAAGCCCGGCGTGGTTCAGTGAGTAACTCAGCCTTTGAGATGTGGGCACTGTTTCCTTTTCCACAGCGGGCTGTGAGCGTTGGTTTCTTTGCCTCGGGTTCATCCATCGGCAGCGGTTTGGCAGGGAGAAGTTGCTTTTGGTTTTGGTGCATGTGAGGCTTGTGGCAGGAGCAGAAAGTTAAGCTGGCGAGCTGCAGAAAGAAAGTTGTTTGAATGCTCTGCTTGGAGGGGGATCGCTGTTTAATCCTGGGTTTATTTCAAGAGGTTTCTGAAGACACTTTGCTCAAGGAGAGACCAAGGGCTTTTCAGACTGAATTAAAGACACAACGGGAAATGTAGAGCATGTAAAGGGGGATTAAATAGCAAATACTTGGAAAGTGCAGGGATGTTGTTATTTGTGGGAGCAGCTCTGGAGTCTAAAAAGGGTCTTTGTGCTACAGGAGTACTTACAGCATCCTCCACCAAACCGTGCTGCCAGCCCCCGGTCCAGCTAAGCACTCTGGGCTCAATCAGCCTGCGGTGTAAACCAGGATCTACCTGGCTGCCTTGGCGCCAGCCCCATCTGTCACCAGCTGAGGATATGGCTCAGAGATCTGCAAGTTCAGGTTTTGTGATCTCACTTGAGCTGTCTCCCCGTCCTCTCCAGCTGCAGGTGACTTTTTATTTTAAGTCATGTGTCGCACTGATTTTCCTGAGAAGGCAGAGCCTCTCTCCCCCACCGTAAAAGTTATTTAGCCCATGCATGTGTTCTTCGGGTTTGAAAGGCTGGCAGGAGCGTGAGCTTTTTAGTGATGGAGCGTGGAAAAATCTACGGACAGAAAAAGTACGTGTGCTGGATTAGATCAGAAGCTCTGCAGAGGGTATGCCTTGGTAAATGCTTTGTTGATGTAGCACAGTGACTCTGATATTTCTGTTGTCTGTTGGAAATGTTTCGTGAGGACTTGCCTATGTTTTGTGGGACATAGTGGGTAGAAAGCAGCAGTTTTCTTTCTTGGGCGATCAGGGCTTTGCCCTGAGGTTTCTCACCTGCTGGAAACACATGACTGTACAGGTGCTTGCTGGTGGCTGTGGTACCTAGAAAGAAGAAATTGCAGTAGAATGGTTTTCCCTCAGCTCTCTGCTTGACACAATATTTTTTTTTTTATACATATTAAAAAAAAAAGTTTACGAAGGAAACACCACAGAGCACCCCATCATGGTGGGTGACACTCCAAGCTTCTGGAGGCTGAGATGTGACCTTACACATGTATCTCCTTGTCACCTTCCCTCCCTTAAATTTAAGGTAACATAAAAAAGAGGAAAAACCCAAGAGAGAGCACAGGCTGGAGGGTGAAGCGAGGAAGCGGTTTGCGGGACTGTTTGCTGTTCACAGCCTGGGAGCAGGAGACAGGCAAGCCTTGCCAGCGGGGCTCCAACCCACTCCCTCACCCAGCCCAGCTGGGAGGAGGCAGGCAAGCAAGGGGCTCGCTGCTGGGACGCGGGTTGCTCTCAGAGAGGGCGCATCCATATTCCGGGACTCTGGCCATGCCGGGACCTGCCAGCACCCTTGCAGGGTCCCCCAGCACCCAGCTCTGGCGGGAGCTGACCCAAACCCCAAGTAGAAAAGGGGATGATTTAACAGATTCCCCAGCGTCACCGCTTTTCAGCGGGCTCTGAGCAGAGGTACCAAGGGGCTCCTTTCCTGGTGCAGACTGAACGTAGGTCACTAAGGCTGGCCAATATTCCAAATCTTAGCTTGAAAGCATCTGGGATACTTTAAACTAGAGACCAAGGCATGCTCTCCTGCAAATGGCAGGGAACCCACGCAAGCCTGGCAAACAAACACAAGGCGTAAAAGCACAGCTGGGGTAAGGAAGACCTTCAGGAAATAGTTGGTGAGAGTAAGGCAGCAGTAATTTCTGTCAAAAATCTAATTAAGCACATATTTGATGACACTGAAGTCAGCAAAGCCCTGTTTTCACCAGGGGATTTCAGTGCACTTTCATAAAGTGCACTCAGTGGCATCATGGTGGTTTTTTAAAAGAGAAACACAACGACGAGAAAAATACCCCAATTCCCTAAAATCCTGCCCTACTTTTCTTCCTACAGCTTTAAAATGGTGAAAAGGAGTCGTCAGCTTTATTTACATAGAACATTCCCAGCTGAGCTCTCCAGCTGACCGTTAGGAAGGGCTACGGTATTTAACAGGTGAGGGTCACCACCAAGCTCCCCGCAGCGCGAATGGGCAGTGATCGGGTTAGTTATGCAAAGAAAAATATTCCAGGCTCACCTTAAAGGGGAAAATGAATTAGGTGTATTAATTCTGTCATAACAAGTTGCCTCATGAGGGACGGGTTTCCTGTGTAAAGGAAACAAAATTTTCTCTTTATTTTGTTGTGTATTAAAAAAACCCCTCATTCAAAATCATGTGTCAGGGGTTTACACGCTGCTCTGCCAAACGGAATCATGATATATGGGTGCATTAAAGGTACTGGTTAAATTTGCTATTGACTAATAAAATTGAAAATCATTTATAATCTAAGCTAGTATCTTTGCACCCAGTTTTCCTATTGATGAGAATGAAGGAATAGACAAAAGAAAGAGGATTGTGCAGTGAAGGTGGGGTTAAAATTTACTAATTAAAGGACTAAACTTCTGATGTTCTTTTTTTTTTTTTAATAAAGCCTTATCAAGATGATGAAACTGTAAGTCTTTCATTAAGATTCACTGCTCCCTACAGGAGCCAGTGTAAATTTGGCCCAAATAAAGAATTGCCTGGAGAGAGTCTGGATGCATAATTATGTCTCGCTGAAGGATGAATAATTCCTCTTGAACCCAGCAGTTTGCTGTTGCCCTGCAGTTTATCCTGACCCCATCTTTAAAGGTGATTCTCATCCTACAGGAGAAGTGGTGCTGTAAATGCCGGTGTTTTGCTCCCTCCCTGAGTTTGCTGCTCTGTTCGGTTGGGGTGTGGGATGCAAAGGACGGGGTTTCCTTTCCATCCCTGGTCAGCAGCGAAACCAGGAATATGCTTCTGGTTTCCTGCTCCTCTTACCTGGCATTCGTAATGCCAGATCAACAAAAGTTTTTGCAGGGGCCAGCTCCTTGCTGAGGGTCTGCTCCCACCTGTATCCTGGCACACGCAGACCCTGGGTGCCCTGTGTCCGAGATGTCACCCTGCTCTGGTGTGTGGACACTGCCCACCTTCCTGCCACCACGCTGCAACTCCCAGGTCCCAGCTTGGGAGACGGGCACCTGGCTAAGGCCACCTGCAGCTGTGCCCCAAATGCATGCCAGCAAAGTCATACCTTTCTCTGCACCTGTAACCGTTGCTGTACTCGAAGCAGTGCCCACCAGCACCCACCTGAGCACAGGGTGCTGGGGAGCGGCGGCAGTTCAGCTGCTGGAGCTCTGCTAGCACCAGTGTGAGCCCTGCTTTCCCAGGGAGAGCTGCAAAGGGCTAATCCCGCAGCACATGCGGTGACAGGCAAGTCCTGACAACCTCCTCTGTGATTTTTTCATAACAAATCGGCTGTGTTTCAATTTGACATGCTCCTTGGATGTGAGCAGCACGTGTGCACACACCTTTTGCTGCGAGACTGGCCTGGAGGGCTGCCCTACCTCTCCGTGGTGTAAACACCTTTTCCTGATGCTTGCCTCCATCTCTCCACACTTCCTCTTGTGTGTCGGTGGAGTGCAGAAGGTATTAACAACGTGGTGAGTTTTGCTCGGTGGGAGGTGCAGGGAAGGTATGCGCTGCTTCTCGCATCCCATCTTCCTGCCAGTGTCCTGTGCCGGAGCTTTCGGTACAGAACCTAACTGTGAATGCTCTTGCTTTCAAAACCGGTTTAGATTTAATGGCAGGTGAGGACACGCTGTCCCCACACCCCTGGCCTTGCGGAGCGAGCTGCCGAGACCCAGTTTCTCCTGGCCAGCAGGGCGAGCTTGCAGGTGGCTGGCTGTGCGTGGCAGCCCCTACCACTGGCAGGAGGAAGCTGCCACCTTCCCCGTACTGCAGGACAAGTCCTTGCTGACCTGAAGACCTCTAAGCAGCATTGTCCCCCCAATGATTTCCTTCTGCCTGCCTGCCACTGAGGAGCCCACGGAGAGGTAAGTTTTTAACCCAAGACCTTGTCTTGAGACACAGGCAGATTGATGGAGAATTGGGGTTGTTGTCATCCCAAGAGGCTCCAGTGAATGTCTGGGCACTCTATAAACTCACGTTGGAGGGGATGTTGTCGCTCAAACACAGCACGTCTATCCAGGCAGGAGAGAGGAAAGGTGGGAGCACGAGACCACAACTGGTCCCATTCGCTGGGTGTGCTGTTGCCACCTCCTGTCCCCTCGCCACAAAATCAATCTCTCAGGTACCCTCCTGCTCTCCAAGTGCCTCTCGCTGCTCCCTGGCCCCACAGCACAGCGCGGGTTTAGGGCAGAACAGGCACACCTGAGCCGTGAGGTGTGCAAGGGGCGGTGGAGGCTCTCCCGGGGAGGCAGCGGCGGGGCACAGCAGCACCAGGACAGCCACAAGCAGGCTTGGGGTGGGCGCTCCCTTTTATAGAGTCAGTGTGTAAGACTGTCTGATTTCCAAAGTACACACTGGAGGTGTGCAGCCATCTGCTCCCACCGGCACTGTGGGCAGAGAAACGTGCCTCAGGAGAGAGAGCAAAGATTCGGGAAGGGGTTTCAAACCTGGCCAGGGACAGTGCTCAGGCAGAAGAGAGTTTGAAGGAACTGTCCTACTGAATTGTTCAATAGAGAGAGAAAATATATTCCAGATGTTTTCCATCTGAAAGAATGAACAAGTGTGGATCAGTTACTTAATTTGGTACCACTAGGAAGAAAAGTCTTGTGTTGGACATGTCTTGTGGAGACACCTGCATTTGGCATGGCACCTTAAAAATCTTACACGGGGAACTGAACATGACTGCACTAATACCATATCCGATGCATTGTTAAGATCTGTTTACCACAGATGTCTTTCCTGTGCCTCAGAAAAGCGCAGATCTGGTGAGGGCCCTTGTATTGCAAATGTCAAGTGAAGCTTCTCAAGAGAGCATCCATGAGAAGAAGTGGCGCAAAAAGTCTCCCTCCCCTTTCCTGTGCCAGGTGTCACTAGAGAAAGGGTTCACATCTTGGTGCCAGGGAAAGTGAGAGTTGCAGCGGGTGGCCCATCTTTTCAAGGCAAGTTCCCTTCCTGTGGCGGGGCAGATGCTGGGGAGGCAGCGAGCAAGCGAACGGAACAGTGCATGGCCCTGCTCTGTCCCCGAGGGATGAGAGGGAATCCAGTGCCACCAGCAGGGAACAGCAATGCCACAAAGGGAGCTTCAGTGTGCATGTGTAGTAAACACACACAGACAGTGCAAATACCTGGAGGAGAGGATGTCTTCGAGAAACTGTTTATGATCATTATTTATGTACATGTGGAGTCTCAGTACCCTTTCCCCTGTTGCCTTAAAAAAATGTTTATAGCATTTATCTTCCAATTTCATCTGGCAGCCTCCATCTATTTCCCTATAAACGACGAATGAGAGATGTGCCTAGTAACTGTCTCTTATGGCTCAGTAAATACTTGAATTTATTTGCATATTAAGTCGGACACATTTATATTGTTGCTCGCTAAATGCAGCAACATGAAATACCACACAGAGGAGGCTGGCCGACCATTAGCGTGCCAAGGATTTATGTGAATGATTCCCTTTAACATTAATGGAAGTTATCTACACAAATCGCCTTCCAATGGGGGAATCGACCATAATGTATGTAAATACATACCACTCACTGCCGTTTAGGCTTTCAAAAGGATGCCTAGCAATCAGCGCTGGTGCTGATGCTCGATCAGTCGCCCTTAAAATGCGGGAAGGGAGGGTGCAGCTCATGTAGGGTGTTGTGTTACGTCTGAGCTGGCTGCAGCTGGAGGTGGCTGCAGTCCCTTAGGCTTCAGTGGACACGAGGGAGAAGAGTTTTGTAGGGTTAAGTCCTTGCTGTCCCATGGGGGAATGGGGGCAGCTCTGCTGGGTGGGGTGCAAGAGCTCAGAAGATGGGTTTCTCTGTCCCTTGGAAGCTCTTGGTGCAGCTGGGTAAGGTGTTATGGCTTGTACCAGCACTAGTGTGACCATCAGGAGTAGGGAGTGATTGTCCCCCTGTACTGGGCACTGGTGAGGCCACACCTTGAGTCCTGTGTCCAGTTTTGGGCCCCTCACTGCAAGAAGGATGTTGAGGGGCTGGAACTGGTTCAGAGAAGGGCAACAAAGCTGGTGAAGGGTTTAGAGACCTTCTCTTATGAGGAGCAGCTGAGGGAACTGGGGTTGTTTAGTCTGGAGAAGAGGAGGGTGAGGGGAGACTTTATCTACCTGAAAGGAAGTTGTAGAGAGGTGAGGGTTGGTCTCTTCTTCCATATTACAAATGACAGAACGAGAGGAAATGGCCTGAAGTTGTGTCAGGGGAAATTTAGGTTGGATATCAGGAAGAATTTCTTTATGCAGAGGGTCATTAAGCATTGGAAGGGGCTGCCCA
>NW_010419356.1:11853-28016 GCF_000710305.1 Buceros rhinoceros silvestris
AGTCCCCATCCCTGGAGGTGTTTAAAAGCCGTGTGGATTTGGTGCTGAGGGACATGGTTTAGGGACCCTGGCAGTGCAGGGGGAACAGTTGGACTCGATCTTGACAGTCTCTTCCAACCAGATGATTCTGTGACCATTTTGTTTCATTGGGCTTGGCTCTCCTGCCATTTACTTTCTCGCCTGGGATGCCACGTTTGTGCAATTCAGTAAGCAGCGTGGCTGGGTTCTATCCATGCGTGTGGCGTATTACGTCTTCCTTCCCCAAACCCAGGATGTCACCCCTGCAACACTGGGAGCTTTGCTGCCAACTGCCTGGAGCCTCTGGGGGCTGCTGGACTGGCCCTGCCTTGCTGCAAAGGCTACAGACACAGACAAGGAGTTCTCTGGGAAGAAGCCAGCTCTGCTCTACCTCTGCGTGTCTATATTTCACCTCTCCCATCTGTGAGAGAGGCAGTGGTGGGTGCAAGTCCTGCTGCACCAGCCCCCAGCTCAGCTCAAACCCTTTGCCCTACCAGGGCAGAAAGGGTCCACGATGAAGGTGGAAGCCAGGTGCCCTCAGACTGCCTTGGGGTGAGGGTCTTTTTGTGACGAACCTGCCACCCAGCCCTGCCTGCTCCGCAGGGTGGCTGAGCTGAGCTGAGCAGAGCTGAGCAGAGCCGCTATTTGCTTTATTTATTTGCAATCGCATGCCTGATTTTGGGCTGGGCACCAAGGCTTCTCTACAGCTTTCCAGCAACGCCAAGGTGAAGCGTGGTGGTTTTGATTGAGTTTCACAATGAATGTTAAGAGGAAACCCATGGTGCTGAAACTGAAAATCGCGGGTCCTGGTGCAGTGGAGCCACACTGTTTCTCAGAGGCGTGTTTTAACCTAAACCAGGTGTTTGGCTCATCTCGTCTCCCAGGGACCTCTGCTCTGGTTGCATGGATGCATGTGTTTCCCTGGGGCCAGGATGGGAAGTCCTACTCTTGGCTTGCTGGTGAGGGCTAGGGCTGGGACTGGGTGGCCAAGCCTTGTCTGTGGCTGCTGTCCCCTTGGCTGTCTTGGCTGTGGGAGAGCAGCGAGGTGAAAAAGATGCTCCCAGCTTTCTGGCCATGCTCTCCTCCTCACTGGCTCTACCCACTCAACCACAAAGCCCTGTGCAGCACTGAGCATCGTCTTTTTCCTGTCAGCCAGGAGACAGAAGCCAGGTGGGTGAACAACGAAAACCTTGTGGTAAGAGGACAAGTTTCAGGGGCATCTTGACCCTCGCATGAGTGCATGTGGCACTGCTGCCCCACTGCTCAGGAGGCACCGCTCAGCTCTGATAGAGCAGGGGTATTTATCCCTTGTTGCTCTTTTTCGCAGTGCTTTTGTTGGGCACCATTATTGTGTTTTGTTCTTTGTGGGATTGCTGTGGTTGTATTAGGCCACCGAAGTTCAGCCCGTTCTCTCTCAGAACACGGGCTCTTTGGGTGAGGATAAAGAAAAACCAGGACACGTAGCTCTTCAGTTCCTTACAGCTGACTTGATGAAGGTAAATGCGCTCTGAAACAAAAGATCAAGTGATGAGGCTGGTGGGACAGACCACAAGGTTACTATTTCCGCCTGCTTCCCGTGCTGCTGCAGCTCTCTCTCCAAATCCCCGTCTGATGCTGGAGATGGGCTCATCAACCCAGCATTATGTTAGGCAGTCTCACATCCTCACTACCCTGGTGGGGCACCCAGCACTCCTCACCCTGAACTCAGGGCTGGGCAGCAAAATCATTCCTCATCCCAGAACCAGTTGCAAAAGCCTACCCCAGTAAAAATGCAGATTTGCTGCCGCAAGGCGCTTAGGTGCCGGGGTGATGCTCGGTGCAGCTCCACTGAGTGGGTAGTCACGTCTTGCCCCATCCCTGCACGGCCACAGATTTGTGTGGTTGCTACGTGACCCCTCTGGAACTCCTGCGTGTCAGAGCACACCGCAGCAGACGTGAGGACTTGCCTGTGGCCTGTGCCGGTCCTCTGGGATGCTTGGGTTTGAGCTGTGTGGTATGGGGAGAGACTCCTGGGAGAAACCTTCAACTTCAGAGACATTTTTGTTAAGAACATTAGAGATGGTAAAATTCCGCAATCTCAGGTGTTTCACAACTTTTATTAGATTTACCTGCCAAAGGTTGCTACCTATGATTTCTAATTAAATGAGGTTATTAAACTGGGAGACAGTATGGCAAAAATTATGATGGATCTTTTATCCTTACCCATTCTTTTTACACAATTAGCAGTGGCAGTCTCTGTCGTCGACAGGGACCGAGGCTGAGCTGGCAAGGAATCTCAATTACTTGTCACTGCCGAAAGGAAAGATCTGCTCAGGTGAGCTAACGCTAACCTTGCGCCAGGGCTTTTGTCTCTCCGTCGGCTTTGGTCACGTGCGACAAGAAGGTCTCTCCAGGGAAGAGCTGACGCAGGTATTTGTTTACCCAGGTAGGCAGGAGACGGTACCGAGGAGAATGAGAAGAGTGGTTGGGGTGCAGGGAGGCACGCAGAACATCCTCCTCTGCAGAACGGGGAGCGCAGGCCTGATCGGGGTTTCTGCTGGGTGATCTATTATAATTATTTGGAAGCTGGGGAGCTCTCCCAAGCTCATTTACATCTAGCTCTGCAGATACAGAGGTCTCATGCATAGGGACATCCAGGAGGGAGTGGTGAGCACACAGGAGCCCATTGACCTGCCTGGATGAAAAGCTTCAGAGCAGGCAAGGAACCAGGAGAGGAACGACGTGAGGCTGCAGCCCCCACCGTGTGCCTGTGAGGACTCTGGGCATGGCTCAGCGAGGGCAGCTGGCAGTGAGCCCTGTGGGAGGCTGTGCTGAGGGAAATGGTCCCCAGGAACAAAGCAGGGGAGAGCGTGCTCGAGTGGGCAAAAATTGCCACGCACACCCGCCTGTGCGCAGCAGGACATCGCATGGGCTGGTTTTCCCCAACATCGTGTGATATTATAGAAACACATCATATATAGGTCCAACGGCAACTGGGACTGTGCCTGCCCCTGGGCTATTTCTACTATCACCAGTATGTGAGCAAGTGTGTAACTGTGACTGGCACTTCAACAGTGCAGAGGAACTGGAAACAGCGGTCTGGCCTGTGTCCCAGGCTGTAACTGCAGCCTTAATTACTGTTCGATTAAGAAGTCTTGCTAGTCAGAGATATTTTAATGATGATTGTTAGTAAGTCTGGGAGACAGTGCATTACTTTTTTTTTTTTTTCAGCAGAGAAATAAATGGCCACAGAATAAATAAATAAAGTCAGCCTCTGAAAAGGTCACATTTGCCTACAGTCACAGTCAATATGCCAGTTTCTCTTGCTAATTTTGGGCCAGTGAAAAGCTTGACGCTGTGGTCCTGCTGCCTGGTGCTTTTTAGAAAGGGCAGCTCAGGCTGGTCAGCACCGGGGTGTCAAAGCATCTGGAGAGAAGTGATGTGTTGGACAGGCCAGGAGAGCAGGATCTGCAAGGGAACACAGAATTAAAGGAAGGCAGAAGGAAAAAGAAATAAATAAAGTCTAAAATCCCTCCAGGTATTCGGGAGGCTCCACTCATCATGTGCTGTGGATGGCACCATGCCACAGCTCCTCGCAGGCTCCTCGCAAGCGTGGAAGATCTCTCTGAATGAAGTATGTTAAGATCATCTGTTATCAGAGATGATAAAACAGCTAAGAAAACTTGAAGGGGCGGGGGGGTCTGTGGGAACAGGATAAACTCCAAGTGGGGAAAATGGCTTCGGACAAAGAATTTGAGGCACAGTGATGACGTTGATGGTGTTGGATCCCGTACGAGTTACGATGCAAGAGAGTAAATCGGATTTCGGGCTTTAAGGTGCAGAGGGAGGAGTTTGCAGGGGTGCAATTTGTCTTTCTGCTGTGGGTATTGGAAACACACCTGGCATTTAGAGCCTGCCTTGGATTTCCGAGAGCGGTACAAAGAGCATTTCAATCTGCTGTTTTCCTTCCTTTGCCATTTCACAGCGATTTCATGAAGAGATACATGATAATTGTCTCAAACACTGTACTGCCCCAAAGAGCTTACGATGTGTCCCTGAGTGATGTGGTCACACATATGAACCAAAAAAAGGATGACTGACCTCTGTCCAGTGTCACCATCCCCTGTGCAAGGGCAGGCACAGTGAGCCGTGACCTGCAGGTATTTTATCTGTCTCATAACCACTTGTGCTTTCTTACCGGCAGAAGAAAAGAATTAAAAGCTGAAATGTTTTATTGAGTAATTTTGAAACTGTTCTGCAGGGCAGAGATATCCCAGGACCTAGATATGCTTCTGGGTTAGGGCGATCTGTGGGATGGGGAGTGGAGCAGACAGCCTTCCTGATCAGGGCGCACACGGGCACCCTGAGTGCTTCTCACCAAGCGCCTGCTGTGCTGGCATGTGGCAGAGCTCTCCCTTCCCAGGGGACAGCAGGTGCCACTGGTTGTGACTGTGCATTGCTTCTCTCCTGATTCACGTCCTGGGACAGTCCTCAGGCATGGAGTGGCTTCTGGAGCCCCCACTGCCACCAAGCACAAAAAGCTCTGTGCTAAATCCGAATATGATGCAGTGGGTGGCTGTTAGATCAGGCTGCTGAGTGCCTCAGTCTGTGCATGGAAATGTTTCTTCCTTGGCAGCCCCAGGTATTTCTGTAGAACCGTGATGAGTTGTCTCTGCTACTTGAATTGTCGTCCCAATTAGTTAGAAGGAATGTATCTGAGAACGAAAGACATCGCCATTCCCTGCTAGAAATCTCTTGCCGATTTTGTGATACAGACACGGAAAATATGAAAATAATGACATCTTGAGAACCAGTAACAATTCAATGCGTTGTGGGGATAAAAACCCCTCTGTGCAGGGATCGAGTACGCAACAGGAGCTTTTCTCTGGTCCCGCAGAACACTGTTTTGGAGGATAAGCTTGTGTGCCAGAGAGCATATGCCTTCTGCTAGCGCTCCGTGTTGCTCTCACCAGTTAGTGTCAGAATTACAGGAGGGCCAAACCCTGTGGTTAGATTCCACAGCACACCTGGAAGCTTTCCGTTGGTTGCCCTCGGAGCTGTTTGGCAGCCTGCCTTCTACTGACGGGCACTTGCAAACACAAACCAACCGAAAATCCATTCAGCGGGACCTTTCCTATGGGGTGTGTTTTTTCAAAGAACAGTGAAAGCAGACATTAAATCAGCACAATCTTGCAAAACCTATTGCCCAAGGTGGGCAGATGATGACATACAAACCAGCTAGAGCTGTTGTGTTCTGAGTATTGAGTTTCTAGGTGATGAAAACAGAGTTGTTGCCAAACAAAATGTAAAAACCATCTAGAAAACAGGAGATGGTGGTTTGATGGAGGGCGAAATGGATCAAAACAGCTCTGAAAAATGAAGGTCATATGTTTATTTAGAAAATGAATTACAGATATGATCAAACGGGGGCGAGCTTACTCTTGAGCGCTGCACGCTTTAGTAACCAGACGCAGTTAGCAAAGCTTTGCTCCCCAGTCACAGTGGGTCACTTCTAGCTGACTTTCCACATGATGTTCCCACGGTTCAGTCTTAGGTCTGGGATATTTTGTATTTTCCCAGCCTGTTGTTGTTCCATATATGTCTGCTCTGCATTTTGAGAGCCACCTGCAGCCTCCTCCATAGACAGATCCAGTGCCCAAGCAGACAGCAAGCTTGCAGGCAGCCAGAGCCCCCCTTCCCAAACAGGGGTGTGCCGGGGAGAAATCACAGCTGAAATCCCCATCAGTCTCTGCCAGCCTGCCCAGTGGTCACTTAGGCACCAGAGTTTTAATTCTGGAGAGGGAACTGGTAGCAGGGGGGTGACTGTCCCCAGGAACCAAGCAGTCTGGGGTAACACAGCAGACTTGAGCAAGTGATGCACATACTTTTCTAGTTCCTGAACTTGATGATTAAATGAATATCCTATTATTTATGCCATCCAATTACAGTGTCAAAACATGGATTGAATATAAACATATCTCTTCCGTGTGGAAGTGAAAACTTTGAACATCTTCAGTAGCGCTGGTCCCTTCAGTCTCTAAAGACAGAAACGTAAGTGCTACTCCATTTTATGCCAGAAAAGGATGAATCTTTTATAAGTATTATTTCTCAAAATGTAATATAAAAGTACAGCAGGTCCCTAAGGAATAAGAATAACTTTATGTGAGAAATTTCTGCCCTCTGTCTAAGAAAAGATATTTCCCTATTGACTTCTGTAATACCACTTCTTCAGATTTAGGGCGTTAATTTATTTCCTGGGACAGCTATCTGTGGTAGGCATATCAACTGGTACGTACGATCCAGTTGAGTGTGTTGGTCTTGGAGACAAATCATCCTGGAGCCAGTGGCTGGCTGTTACTGGTGACAGAAAGGGCGGCAGAGCATGGGGCGACGCGGGAGCAGAGGGACTGGACAGTCCGAGTCCTGTCTCTGACCATCCCCTGGGGGGTCCCAGCATGCTGCCGGGATATCACTTGTGTGGGATAGGAGAAGTAGGGGACCGCTTCCTCAGTGCTCAGGCTGCCTGGAGAGCACGTTTTAATAGGAAAGGGGGGTGTCCTACCTCTCTTTCCAAAACAGGCACATGTGCCCTGGTGATTTCATGCAGTAGGTATAATTTGGCAAGGAAGGAAGCAGAGAAGTTTTATTGCATCTTGTGGGCTCAGGAAAGGTAGAGAATGATGGCGGTTGTAGCCAGGACAGGGGCTCTCTCTGTTAAAAAAGTATTTACTTGGAAAGGTAATTGAGGATGATAGTATGCAAGCCATAATGAAACACCTAGAGTAGCCCAGGAGGCAAAAAATGCCACCGAAAACCATCCAGACGACCTCAGGATGCTCATCATGACAACTTTCTCTTTTCCGCTATAAAGTTCACTCATGTTTCTTATTAAAATGCTGGCGGTTCACGGGATCTGGGGAAGAGAGGGAGTTTTTCAACTTGACTCCGGTTCCTGTGCTAGTGACTCCTGCTACTTCCAGATGGTTTCAGGGAGCAGCCCAGGTTTGCCCCGGTGTGGCAGCCAATGGGCAAAGTCTGGGGCTGGGGGGAAGCAGACTGCTGTCCTGCCAGCGCTTTGGGTGTGGCACGTTCTTCCTCATCCCGTGCTGGCTTTAAATCACAGCCGTTTCAATGTGCGTGGGTGAAAGTCACCGAGCTAGTGCCCTCGTGTCCAGAGCATGAGATCGGGATGGAGAGAGCCATGACAGCAGACGAGGAGAGAGGCTAGGACCTCACACTGGGTAACAGTCTGCCATCGAGGGGCCATCTCTTCGTAACAGAGCTCCCTCTTTTACAAACAGAGAAGAGGGAGAGCTCTCAACCTTCTCTGCTCTGCTTAATATTAGCATCCTCGCTGGCTCTCATCCAGGCTGCTCCATCCAACTCTCCCGAGACGTATCTGCAGCTCAGGGGCCAACTTCAGCAAGCTCTGTTGTTCTCCTCAGCACCGAAGATGGGTGTTGGTCCTGTCTCTCTTCTATTTAGTAGTATAGGAGCAGTTAGAGAGAATCCTGCTTGGTCCTGAGTGTGACAGGGACTGACTGGAGTTTCATGCTCCTGTGTGCTGGGGAGTGCCCAGGCAGGGGGTGAGTATTCCTGGTGTGAGTCGGCCTCTATTGCTGCTTGCCAGCTCTTCCACCCTGACAGAGCCTCTTCTGCTGCTTTGCGACACAAGTTTTGTTGCACCTTGCTCTTTACTGCAGAATGTTCACCTAGAAAAGAATAATTTTCATTGTGTTTCCCAAAAATTCCCAGCCAGCTTTTATTGCAGTGTGCTCCTGGCAAGTGGGATAAGCATCCCAAATCCTTGCACATCTGCATGTTTGTGTCACACTGGTGACCCTTTCTCTCCGTTGTCTGTTTCTGTTTGCTCTCCTCCATTAACTCCATAGGAATGTGTACAAAATTCCCCCTCAACTTGTCCTGTCCCAAGTGCACTGCAGAGGGATTCTGTGTGGTGGGAGGGCACAAAGGATAGACAAAAATGAGAAGTGCGGGGTCACTGCCTCTTCTACCCACCCATCTCCCACCATTTGACTTGAGTTCATTGACCTTCTCTGAGTTAGGTACCTGCTCCTTATTCCTGCTACATATAAATGCCAAACTTTTGGTTTTTCCCTTTTCTTCCTCTGCAGGAAGAGCAATGTAGAGTTGGTTCTAGAAAACACTGGAAGGAACTCAGGGAAATTATCTAGATATTTGGATCTTTAGACTCACAGAACAGTTTGAGGTTGGAAGGGGCCTTCAAAGGTCATCTAGTCCAACCTCCCTGCAGTGAGCAGGGCCATCTTCAACTAGATCAGGTTGCCCGGAGCCCCATCCAACCTGACCTTGAATGTTTCCAGGGATGGGGCATCCTCCTTTGAAGTGAGCAGTTTTTTGTGAGGTTTCTGCATTTACGGCAGACACTGTTTGAAGATGTCCCATAAATGTAAAAACTATAGAAAACTGTGTGTCAGTGTGTGTGTGTAAGGCAAGCAGCTATCAAAGAAGAGGCCGGAGTACTGCTAGGCAAGCAAGAGGGAGAAAATACGAGTATCAGCCAATTACAGACTCAGCTGGAGAACTGAAATGGCCAAAATATAAATGTTGCTCATTTCACATGAATTTGTTCCAAATCTTTGCCCCTGAAAATTTAACAGAGAGCAGAAAGGATCAGTGGCTTATGGGTGATGAAAGCATCTGGCTTCTGCACAATACACAGAAGATGAGAAGCTGGTGCTTTCTTTGCTGGTCTGAGATTGTAGATAAATAAGCTGTAGCTTTGTGTGCCTGTAGTTCAAGGAGGGTTAGCTTGTTAACGGTGCAGGTTCCCTGGTAACAAAGCTAATGGCAAGAGGGAACTCCTGGAAAGCAACTCGTAAACTACAGTGGCAAAGTGTGTGATCAGGAAAAAGGGCATCTCAACTAGCTATCGCCCGGCCAAAATGTGAAACAGGACCTGCTACAAAACAAAGCCCAATTTAAATTTAATTGCTGGTCCAGAATCACAGCCTCAGTTTTACAAGGTGAAGTCCTCCTCCTACAAACATCCATGTATTTATGGACAGATTTGTCCCAGTGTCATCTAATTAATTAATAAGAGACATTCTGGACATCTCCAGCATTTGGGGTTTGAGCTGGGGAAACTGAGGCTGGAGGATTTTGGTGTTGGAAATCATGTCTGGTTATTCATGGAGAAAAGATAGACGTGCTCCGCATGACAGTCCTCCCGGTCACGGGAAAAGTCCCTTGGTCTCAGACCGCAGATGGCCAGAGGCAGGGCAGCAGGGAGGCATGCAGAGGGCCTGTTGGACCTACCTTCAGCTGACTGCAGCTTGGAAGGTAGCAGCTCTCATTACACCTTCCTGCACCCAGAGGGATGCTGGTGTGGGATGCAGTGTCCCATCGGCCTCCTGCGAAGGACTGTAATGGCCTGCAGAGGCAACAGGAAAGAGGACCGACCTCCCTTGGAAACTTTGCACATTGTCAACACAGAGGGGAGGACTCTCAGCTGAGGTGGGGAAGGTGAGGAGATGAAGTGGAAGTAGGATGATGGGAAGGCTTAGCAAGCAGAGGTTGCAAGTCTGCCGGAGTACCTACTTATTACACAGGTACCAAACTTACAATACTCGGTCCTCAGCCTCAGCTCTCCATCCTGCCTCTCCAAGCTTGCAAAGGGAGTTTTGCACAGCTCATGGACTGCTGCATTTTACCACCTGCAGGTTTTCAGGACAAGGGATTTTAAGTCTCTCTTTCAAGCAAACCGAAATGGCACATTTGCACACCCAGATGCTGAGGCAGGATGCCTTGGGGTAGTGAGAGAAAGGACTTGAGTTGTTCTGCTGGGACATTGTCTTGCAAAAAATTAACCACAGTCTGAGGCAACAACCTGCAATAGGAACTTCATTCTCTCCTGCATCTTGTTGAGGTGGGAGACTGACTCCAGGCACTGTTTTTCTTCGTGTTTCTCTGCAATATCAGAAGCAGTGATACAAGCTCCACATAAGACAGAAAGAAGGAAGGAAGTGCCTTTGTTTTCTCCTTTTCTTGTGCACATCGGTTTGACAGCCTCAGCAGAGTGACCCTTGCCACTCACATGGCCTCGTCGTATCCATCTTTCACATCTTTCCTTTGGTGCTCTGCCCGTGCTCGCTTGCTCTCTGTAAAGTTTCATTTCCTCAATTCCCTGCCACAGGCTACTTGTCTGCCACAAAAATGTCAGGCCAAATGAAGAAAGGTAAGATCAGGAGGCAAGGCTGGCCTCGGCTGCTCCTGGGGGTCCCATTCTCGCCAGGGTTTTCAAGTTCTTCTGGCTCATTAAGCAAACCTGAGTGCAAGGGGGCACGCAGCTACGGCTCTACCTGCTGCCACCAGGGTGCTATCCTTCAAAAGAACACCTCCTCAAGGACAGCACTGTCACTGGCGCTGAATTTAACGTGGAAAAAAAAAATCGGGCTGTAAGATGACACCGGGAACCGTTTTTCCTTTCTTTTGCTCTTAGTAACAAGGAAAGGAGCAGACAGCATCAATGCTTTTTGTCTGGATTTTGAAGAATCCTGTGCTATATCCTACCAGCTCCCTGCCCCTTCATTAAGGCACCCAGATGGTGGGAGGGAGAAGAGGGCAAGGTACAGCACCGGGCACTGCGTATGTGATGCGCAGTCCTTTCCCACCCCAGGTACCTCCTTCAGTACTCAAGAAGCAAGGGATGAATTCAAATACAGAACAATTAAAACAGCCCCAGGTAGTTCCCTGAGCCAAAGAGAGAAGGATGCTTGGTTTTCAATCGACTGCACCCTGTAACTGCCTGACTCTGGTGTCTGAAGGGGTGTCAGGTCTGACAAGAGCTTTTACCAGCATCAAAGCTTTTATATTCTGTATTCTGCTCTCGCTGTCTCCTAAGGCAGGTGGCCCAAACTGGGGGAACACAACTGGGATCTCACATCTCTGTCTTCTACACGTTTCCACTACACTTGCAAACCTTTGCACCCCTTGCTTTTGTGTTCCATTAGGGACACAAGTCTGAAAGTCATACGAGGAGTGGAGCACAAGTTTGTGAACACATGAACTCTAATTCTGCAGGAAGGTAGACTAAAAAAATGCACCAACTATTTGCAACACGTCTCAGGCACAAACTGATGGTGCTGCATGAAAACTTGCCCATCTTGCGCTCACTGGTGCTGCCATCTCCCACAGACATCTGGTTGACACGATGGCTCCGAGGCAAGGCAGACAGAGTCTACACGGTGACGGATGCCGGTATATGTTGGTTTGGATGCTGCTAGTATTTTTGTTCTATTAAGGAGAGTTAAATCTCTCTGTGCCGCGGGGAGATAATGATATATGGCTACCAGCTCTAACAGAAGATTACAGCTCATTAGAAATCCGTGTTTTTCCAGCCCAGAACAAAACTGTATTCAATTCTCCTTGTATCTGTTTATAGGCGTCACTGTAGCGCTGCTCTGTGTAAGGAAAGCTCACAGATACCTCTTTTGGATACCTAAGGACTAGTCTTCTTGGGAGGGACTCCAAGAGGAAGAAAAGGTGTTTCTACTTTCTCCATCCATTTCTAAACTGCTTGTGAGAATGTTTAAAATGCAGGATAGCTGGAAAAATTCAAGTACTTCAGGAAATAAGAGGGGAAACATATTATTTTGTCCAAATGAGAGGCACTGAAATATTTTGCCCACTTTTCCTTGAGAACTGACATGAGGCAGTTGTTGAGCTATGAGTGTGAGGAGCCTGGACCCTGCCATCATCTAGCCTTGTCCCAAGCAAGTCACTTCTCATGTCTGTTGTCTTCCTGCCTCCTGGAGGGGATGCCTTGGGAGATGTGGGAGAAGTGAAACACTGAATGGGTAGGAAGTTCCTCACAAGGAGACTGGGACAAGCCCAGGAATCTCAAGGCTTCCTTAGGTGTGAAGGTTGAGTTTCTGCTTCCAAACAGGCAACGATTTCTTCTGCAATGCAATGTACTATTAACTAGAAATACCCTGAACACAGGATAAGAAAAAACTGGCCATTGCGGATAGGCGTGAGCGATCAACCATGGGATTCACCTGGGCATTTGTGGTGGGTTGACCCTGGCTGGACTCCAGGTGCCCATCAAAGCTGCTCTATCACTCCCCCTCCTCATCTGGACAGTGGGGAGAAAATATAACGAAAGGCTCATGGGTCAAGATATCGGCAGGAGGAGATCACTCAGCAGTTACCATCATGAACAAAACAGATGTGACATGGGGAAAATGAAATTAATTTATTACGAATCAAATCAGCGAAGGATAATGAGAAATAAAACCTAACTCTCAAAACCTTCCTCCCACCTCTCCCTTGTCGCCAGGCTCAGCATTGCTCCCTATTTCTCTACCTCTTTGGCCTCAGCAGCATAGGGTGATGGGGAACGGGGGTGGCAGTCAGTTCATTACAGAGCTCTGCAGCTCCTTCCTCCTCAGAGGCAGGACTCCTCACTCTCTTCTGCTCCAGTGTGGGGTCACAGAATCACAAAGTCACAGAATTACAAAATCACAGAGTCTCAGAGTCATTTTGGTTCAAGAGACCTTTAAGATCATCGAGCCCAACCGTTAACCCAGCACTGTCAAGTCACCAGTAACCATGTCCCTCAGCACCACATCTACACGGCTTTTAAACCGCTCCAGGGATGGGGGTCCACCACCTCCCTGGGCAGCCTGTTCCAATGCTTCACAGCCCTCTCTGTAAGGAAAGTTTTCTTCATATCCAACCTAATGCTCCCCCGGCACAACTTGAGACCATTTCCTCTCATCACTTGTTACTTGGGAGAAGAGACCAACATCTACCTCACTACAATCTTCTTTCAGGTAGTTGTGGAGAGTGATAAGGTCACCCCTGAGCCTCCTTATCTCGAGACTAAACAACCCCAATTCCCTCAGCTGCTCCTCACAGGGTTTGTTCTCTAAACCCTTCACCAGCTTTATTGCCCTTCTCTGGACACACTCCAGCACCTCAATGCCCTGCAGGGGAATCTCCGTTCTGGCACTTGGAGCACCTCCTCTCCCTCCTGCTCTGAAGACACCAAGGTCAGTGAAGAGTTGTTTCTCTCACAGATTCTCACTCCTCGCAGGGGAATCTCCGTTCTGGCACTTGGAGCACCTCCTCTCCCTCCTGCTCTGAAGACACCAAGGTCAGTGAAGAGTTGTTTCTCTCACAGATTCTCACTCCTCTCTCTGGTTCCAATGACACAAGTTTTTTTCTCCTCTTTCTTAAATATCTTATTGCAGAGGTGCTACAACCATCGCTGATGGGCTCAGCCTTCACCAGTGGCAGGTCTGTCTTGGATCCAGCTGGCATGGGATCTATCAGACACAGGGAAAGCTTCTGGCAGCGTCTCACAGAAGCCACCCCTGTTAGCGCCCACTACCAAAGCCTTGCCACACAAACCCAGGAAAGCATTGCAGATATCTAGACATGAGCTTGTTTTCCGGGGCTCATTTTATGAAGAGAAGAATTGTCTATACTTAGAACCGAGTTAACCTCACCTTAATGTTGGGTATAAAGTAGACAAGTCAGACCCAGCTTTTAGAAAAGAGATTAGTTCTGGTTTAGGACGCCTAAATGCAGCAGCAAAGCTCCCATGATCATCACATTGCACCTGGGCGGTGAACCCTAGTGCAACCGAGCCCACCACGAACTACATCTGTATCTGACCAGCTGAATGACCACACTCCTTCAACCCTATTGATCTCCTCTGACCCCTAGATCTCCTCTGATACCATGGGAGGTCTCACAGAGACATCTCTGTATCAGGGTCTGAATGTAGCCATTTAAGTGGCTTGATCTGTCACTGAATTATTCCCTCGGATAAGTCTGGTTGCGTAAAAAAGTCATCTAGTGCCACCTGAGACAACCTGAAGTGCCCCAGACCTTTTGGCAGATGTGACACAGGGTGTAAGAGAGATCACAACTGAAATGACTGGAGACACCTATACTGAGGTGGTGGATGAACTGAGGTTTGGATGGGGTGGATCCCATTCTTGATTTCCACAGCTAGCACAGATACTTGTGGGTTTTGTTTCTTTGATGATCGGTTTGGGAAAATGGGCCTTTCTTCTCATTGTCTCATTGTCGAGACAATCTCAAGGGTTTTATGTAAAAATTTTGTTCCTGGGAAAATGGACAAGAGTCCCACAGAGAAGCAGCTTCTTCTCACTTCAATCCCCCAGGCAATAGGCAAGAAAAGAGAAGAGCTTAGCAAATCGCTGTAGAACTTCATGCCACAGCTGAACTCGACTTTTCTCGGAGCAATGGTGAGATGGGTGCTCTCCATGCAACCTCATCAGGCAACGACATCCAGACATGCAGAGAATACTGGTTCAATGCTTCTATGAGCGAAAGTTCCTACTGCCTGCTTCACTAAACACTTACCTTTCATGTCTATGCGCTGCCGCTTTGGTATTCACGATGAAGAGACGTGTAATGCCTCATGTTCCTGAATACCACCCAAGAGGAGCACGCAGGTGTAAAGCTTTGCTTCCAGATCAGGCAATGCTTCTTGTTTAGCTCACCTACTCTGCAGGCCGTCATCTCTGAGCTGCCACTGTCAAAGGGTTGCCCTGCTGTGCACAGAGAAAAGGGTCCCCTCCCTCCCATTTAATTACACGCTATTCTCCCGCAGACTGTGCTTTCCAGAACAGCAGCTGAAGGAAAGACAGTCGAGATTACAAATTTTCATCCTTTCCACACATGGCTGTTGGGCACGTAGATCTGAGAGACATGAAGCTCTGCAGGAGTCAAGAGTTGGAGGCAGGGCTGTAAGCGCTGGTGGGGACTCCTGGGTCAGAGCCCGTCTGCAGCTGGGACCCGCGTCTGTACTGGGAGTGACGGGCATCCTCCTTCAGCTGCTGTGAAACGGGCACGTTATCTGCCTGACTGCACTTCTGCACCTTCCTTTGGCTTACAGGATGAAGAGCTTGTTTCTTCCCTATGCACCATCCCCGTGCCAGTCTCAGCACGGGTTTGCATGAGACGTGGTATAAAACAAGTTTAAATGATCATCCTCTGGAATTACCGATATAAATTTTAATGTGATATTTTTACCTACAGCCCTTGCAGTTACTGGAGCGCAGGTTAAAACCCGCATTTATTGCAGGCATTTATTTTTATTAAGAGCTGATCTTTGCCGCAGTCCATCAAAAATACTCAGCCCGAGAGGAAATGCACTGTAGCGCCCTCTGCTATCGGCTGTAGTCGCCAGCACAGGAAGCTGTGCTGCTGATCGCACAGCATGTGCACCGACACATGATGCTGGGCAAGCCCAGTGAAAAGTACAGGCTGTCAGAAACATCCTACAGGCCACCAGGGCCGGTCTAGAACACGTTTTTCTCCCCACCCCTGGCCTTCCATGGGGACAGACTGCTGTGCAGAGGATCCTCTGGATCCTCCTACTCCTCAGGATCCTCTGAAGTCATGGCAGAACCTCTGCTGCCCAGAGGGGACAAGAAGTCACCTTTCCCACAGTTCTCACCCAGGCTCCGGGATGGGGGGAGGTATTTCTCTGCTGCCTCCTCTCTGGGATCTGATGAGGCAATGTGGAAGGCAGGGCTGGAAATCGAATTTCCAGATGACAATGTTTGAGAGACAAGTAAGGAAAGGTTATCCTGTGTCTAGCCCTGCATTAAGTGATGAGAAGCCACAAATGTAAAGCAGTTTCCTAGCCGTTATTTTTAGGCTAATAGGAAGGTGATAGATCCAGGTCAGACTGAAGCTGCACCATCCTTGGCCACCCAAAGCCAGTGACTTAGGCAAAGTACAAGGACAGGGCAACCATAAACTGATTTCCCTCCCAAAATATTCTCCCAGGCTATTTGTACTGCAGTGATTTCCTGAACTGAGCCAGCACCTTTGGTAGTAGCCTGTAATTTGCTTCCTTGAATTTGCCCTTAAATTGCATCTATTCCTCTTGACTTGCCTTGAAGCCACCAAGCGTTCCAGCTGCCGAGCTGGGGGTCAAGCCCAGGCTGTGGCAGCAGCTGGAGCTGCCCCAGGAAAGTCCTTCGGAGGTAAAACCCTGACCTTGTCGCGAGGCAGTCAGACAAGCCCTTGGAGCCCTCTGGCCTCTCTGGCCCATCTGCAATTTGACTGCCTGTTTTTCCAGCCTGCCTGAGAGTTTCCTCCTGGCTGTAAGAGGAGGTTGTACAGACACCCCCACC
>NW_010419357.1:0-6037 GCF_000710305.1 Buceros rhinoceros silvestris
TCTTCCTAATAAAGACTGAGACAAAGGTAGCATTCTGTACGTCAGCCTTTTCTGTATCACGCGTAAACACATTCCCTGTCTCACTGGAGATGGGTCTTCCTAATAAAGACTGAGACAAAGGTAGCATTCTGTACGTCAGCCTTTTCTGTATCACGCGTAAACACATTCCCTGTCTCACTGAGCAATGGGTCCACATTTCCTTTTGTCATCTGGGTATTTGTAGAAGCCCTTCTTCTTGTCTTTGATGTCTTCTTGTCTTTGATGCCATATTAAATTGTGTGGTGTTTAGCTTTCCTGACTTCATCCTGGATGGTTGGACAGTGCTTCTGTATTCCTCTCTAGTTATCCATCCTTGCTTCTATCCTGTATGGTTCCTTTTTGTGTTTGAGTTCAACTAGGAGCATTTTGTTCATCCACCCAGGCCTCCTGGCATTTTTGCTTGACTTCATATTCATTAGAGTGGCACTCTCTTTTGCCTGGAGGAGGTGATCCTTGAATACCAACCAGATTTCTTGGGTCCCTCTTTCCTCCATTGGAAGAAAGTGTCTTATCCCATGGGATTTAAGAAGCAGATCTTTGAAGAGGCCAAAGTCTATTCTCCTGAACTCCAGGGTTATGAGCTTGCACTTCACCCTACTCCCTGCCCTCAAGATCCGGGACTCTTTCATCTCATGATCACTGCAGCCAAGGCTGCCTTTGATCTTCATGTCTCAAATGAGCATCTGCTGTTTGGCGAGTAGGAGGTTCAGCGGAGCACCTCTCCTCATTGACTTCTCTGCCACTTGGAGGAGGAAGTTATTGTCAACGCACTCTAGGAACCTCCTGGCTCTTTATGTGCTGATGCATTGTCCCTTCAGCAGATGCAGGGGTGTTTGAAGACGAAGACCAGGGTCAGTGAGATTGAGGTTGCTCTTGTCTGTCTGTAGAGAGCCTGATCTTCTTATTCTTCCTGGTTAGGTAACCTATAGCAGACACCTACTATAATGTCACCTTTGCTTTGCTCTTTAAGCCTAATCTATAAACTCTCAATTAGCTCCTCATCCATCCCCAGGCAGAGCTGCATGCACTCAGCTCCATCCGCTGCTGTCTCACATCAAGGGCAACTCCCCCTCCTTTTCTTCCTATCCTATTTCTTTTCTTGTATTTCAGTTTTCCTTTGAAGACAATTTCACAATCCATGCACAGGAAGCACAATTTGCTGTTGGATCCTGCTGTGCCCTACAGAGAGCTCTACTGTTTCCCATTGATAATGTGCCAATAATTTCTAGGCAGATTCCAGACTCATTGTCTTTGTTACCCATGTGGCAATATTTTATTCAAGAGGTTTGAGAGAAATAGCTTATTCGTTTAATCATTTGCATGGTACAAGGTTTACTCCTTGTTCTCTAGATACAAGAAAGACTTTGCATCTGCTTAGAGCATGATGGCCTTATATTTACAGAAGCAGAACTCTTCCTTTCTCAGCTTTTGCTTTTTCTTGTCCAGATATTCTTCCCTACCCTTTTCACTGCAACGCACACACATTGCAGCTCCATTTGGAATACATTTTATATTGCTTCTTCTTTGAGGGAACAGAAAATATATTTAATAATTATGTGGCTGGCATTTCTTTTCTGTCTTCTGTAGTAAGAATCTTTCCAAGTAGAGCACAGCAGATTGTGACGAAATAACAGACATGCTAAATGTGAGAAGAGAGCTCATATTCACTTACAGTGAGATATTTTATTGAGAGGTTTCAATGCACCAACTTTTTTTGCCATAGGTTTGAATCTTATTACCCTAGGTTACAGATTGGTTTGGAAGATCTCCAATAACTGTCAAGGCAGTGCAGCTCTATCAAAGATTCTGGAATGTATCCTTCTGACTTTATGAATGTCTCAGTGGAGCAACAGTTAAAGAAGCTTGAAATTCTATGAAGCAATATTTCAAGGGTTTGCCAGGCTAAAACATTAGGCTTGATTTTTTCCACTGTCCTGCCCTCTGAACAGTATGATATAAAGTACTGTTTTGAAAAGGCACAGTTAGAGTTTTAGACACATTTCTAGATGCAAATGATTACACAGGCTGTGTATGACTAAGAATTAAACCCTTCTGTCCCACAATGAATTGGTAGTCAGCCTTGGTAAAAGACAGCTAACCTATATCCCTGTCTTAAATCTGTGTGGGATCACATAGAAGATTTGTGTCTGTTTCTGTTTTCTTTCTGTGAAACAGACAACATTATTGAATTTGTGAAGCACTGGTATTAAATAACCGATACACCAGAAAAAAACAAAACAAAACAAAACAAACAAGACAAAATGTTGTATTATTTTTTCTTTCAAGACCAATTTTCATATTCAGTTATCACTGAAACACATCCTCCCACATCCTAATAATTAAGAAGTAACACCTCCAAATAGGTGATTATTTATGGTCTGACTGAGTCTGCAAGAGGAATGTCATGTCATGTATCATACTGAAGAATGGTCCAATTTTAGTTTTTCCTTTTTCCTGGGAAAAAAAAAAAAGGCTTACTTTCACAGAACACGTTTTTGTAATAGCAAAAAATTATTGGTAAATTTATATCAAATTAATTTAATATTTTTGGTAGAATAGCATAGAAAGTTATTATAATAATAGTAACTATAACTATAATTAATAATAAAAATTACAAGAACAGTGGGTGAAGGAATAACAGAACAACAGGTTCAAATGTATTGAAGGGGTTTGATTTTGAGGCACAGGACATACTGGAAACATCTCTGTAGTATGCCAATTGGAGATGGAGGTTTTCAAATGTTATTTGGAATATACTCAAACTTGTTGTTAAACTGCTCGAATTATGTTTATACAGGCCATTAAACATGTGGAGAGCTCACAAACTAGTATCCAACAAGTGCTTCTCAAATGAATACAGAATACCAGTACTATTAAAGTATTCTGATGCAACAGAAATAATTGATGCTCTAGCAACCAGGAGAAAATGGCAGTTGCAAATGAAAAGAGAAAGAGGAGAAGGAAACACAGGGAGATTGAGAGATGGAAAATGTGAACAGCACATGCCGAGACTGTACAATATTATGCTCGCAGATGGCTTGATTTCCCAACTATTGAGATTAATGTTTTCATTGGAAATATGAGCAGATCATGAAAAAAACGGGAGGAAAACTAGTGCTTCTACTCTTCTGACCAAAAAGCTAAGCCTTAATTAAGCGGATTTAAAAAATATATACATGTATGCACTATATTACATGTGACTATATTACTATTTTTACTCTCACATTTTGAATGTCTCAGTTCCTTAACTTTAGGAAAAATTTTTGTGATTGAATTATGTAGTTTTGATTCTCCCTTGAAACTGAACTTCTGTAGCACTCTCTGAAAATACCTTGTGGTTTGCCATGTTTCCTTTCAAAAATGTTTGTTCATTTGTTTGTAAATTCTTGCACTTAAATGATCTCATTTATCACCAGTTTTCAGTCTTTGCGGCTTCTGTTGATAGAACTCTAGAATGAAAGCAGTCTGACTTTTATCTCTTCCTAGTTGTTTATTATAATTGATTAATAGTCATTTCAAGAGCTCATGCTGCTAAAAATACTGCTGAATTATTGTATGATAACATTAAGAACAGCCACAGTTGCCATTGAATAGGACCACATTCTCACGAGGATTTTTACCTGAGCTTGGCTCCAGTTACTTTTATTTCTCTGTCTAGAAAACAGCAATGTTGTGACAAACTTCTCTTTATCATGCAGTACTGTCTGACTCAGATGGCTTTCTATTCAGCATCCCAGAAGCAGAACACTGTATTATCAGCATGATCTAAGGTAATACAGATGGATACTACATATACAGTTTCATACTTCATATGTATTAGCCATTCTGTTATAATGGGGAGCTGTTAACAAATTACTATAGATTTTTCATTTTGTCAAACTACAAAGCTGAATGGGACAAATACCTCCTAGCTTTAATCCATCTGATTAAAAAAAAGTAGACAAATATCTCATTTTTCAATAGTACATATTGTCAGACTCTCAAATTGCTTAGGCTTTTATGCATGTAGACCTGTGTGGGTAGTTGGGTTTTCTTAACAATTTAGCAGTACATCTAATATGTTAGGTACTACAGTCATCTTATATACCTTAATACATATGAAAATGTAGGTTGTATTGTGTCTGCTACTTACACTTTAACATATTTCTGTATGCATTTTCTTATGTATTTTTCTACACACATGTCAAGAAGAAAGGTAAACAAATCTGGCTTGTCAGAGATCTGGATCACCATACTGCTACAGGTGAGCAAGCTATTGCAGCTACCATATCTGTTTACTCACTTCTGAAAGTTACTTTCATCACATCAGAATTTGTGTCGTGTAGAGATGTTCACCTCTAGCCACTCTTAAGAAGAACAAAATTTGTTAGAAAACTCTACAACAATGGTCTATATAAATTAACTCCAGACATTAAATGCAAAATTACCTGCAGGGAGAACTGAAGACATGGTCAATTCAGGGTTGAAATACGCTCTTGGCTCTCTAGGCTGTAGTTCCAATGACCTGAAAAGGCATTTCCCAGGCATCATTCTGCTTTATTGACTTTAATCAAGAGATCTCTTGACCCTTTTCTGAAAACGTTTGTCATAGGGCTTATTCACCTGTTATTTATCAATGTCTTTCTGAGCAACCAGATAGAGGAATAAACAGATAATGTGCATTAAAAAACCAAATCACAGAGAAGTTGACTGAAAGAATATGTTTATAGTATAAATACAAAGGATTAGAGTAAATACAGGAATAATGAAAGTTAGATTAAAAAGAATCTTACTTTCTCTGAAAGTCACTGGCCAAAGAGTCAGGGGACTCTACTGTGTTACTACAAGGTATATTTGTGGAGTAAGTACACTCCAAGAGTTTTAAAGTATTGTTGTTTTATTAACTGATTTATTTTTATATGCTCAAAAAGAATTCCACACTGAAAGAAGAGGTTATAATTTACAGAAATAAATGTTAAATGGGAGATGAGACAAAGACTTAGATGAAGTTATATATTGAAATTGTAATTATCTGAAAAATGAAAATTATGTTTAATTATGGATTATGTCCAGTGACTCCATTTATATCAGTTATATAATTGATCTAAAATAATGATCTAGTGATATTACTTTTATGCATTTTAACTATTTCTTCAGAATTCATCAATATGTTATTTGTCTAATTAGTAATAAAGAGGATATTATCATAATTCCTAGAAAACTTTTTACAGAAAAACTTTTTACACCAGTTTTATTACATAAGTTTTACACATCTTATCTCAAAAAGTCTGGAGGCAGGTTCTAAGCCAAAAAAACATTTCAAGACATGGAACTTCAATCAACATAATCTATTTCCAATCAGGAAACATTTCGTTACTTATTCTGGTATTGAAAAAAACCCAAAGAAACAAATAAATAACACCTAAGCAAACCACCCTTCCTCCCCACTTCCTGGTTTCCAGTTCTGCAGCCACACGTTATACCCAGTCCCTTTGGTAAGGTGACAGGTAATGCAGAAGTTAGAGGTCAGTGCACTGTGAGTTCTACTCTGTTGTTCCAGTGCAGGTTCCTCCATCAGCTGCAGTCCCCTTGCAGGGGGTCCTCCTCCTCCGTTTCCCTGCTTAAGGTGGCTGCTTTTGCTCCTGCCCTGTCCTGGGTAGCTATTTTACTTTTCTTCAATGTTTCTTGTTCTCTGGTGTCCCTCCTGCCCTGGCAACTCTCTTGTTTCTCTGCCTGTGTGTCTTCTCCTGCATACTTCTCCTGCATAGGTCTCTTGAAGAATCAAATCTGAATAAATATTATCTTATTTGATAAAATAAGTTACTATTTTTTAAATTATAAATGAGTATGGAACCCCATGAAACACCTGGGCATCTGTCCAAACATACATAGCTTTAACTGCATATTGAAAATATCTTTTTGAAATTATCCATAATTCCTGGGGAATTCCACGTCCTAAAATGTTTGAAAGGTTACTATGGCCAGGTGTCGTGAATTGGCACAGGAGTAAGCAGAAGAG
>NW_010419357.1:6122-10063 GCF_000710305.1 Buceros rhinoceros silvestris
AGGAATGCTAATAAGGCCAGAGAGTAGAAATCAGCCTGAAGGACAAATGTCATGACATTTGCGAAAAGAACATCATACCACAACGATGTGCCAAAAATAATGTTTTATGAATATGAAAGAACACAAGGTTAAGTAATGTAGATAAGAAAACAATAAGCTGATCTTAAGTAAGTCTTGTTTAAAACAATTAATGAAAACACAGGAATTATCTTTATGTTTACATTACCTATCTCTTTGCCTTACATTTTCAGCAATCAGTATTTACTTTCAAAGTTCCGGTGCCAATGACCCAAGCTAAGATGCCAAAAAGATAACCAGATTCAAAGAGTGATATTCACTGACTGAGTAGTGAATATTTCTTTGAAATCTGGAACTGTTCCACGTTCCTTGAACAACAATTTCACCTGTTTTAATTTCTCTTATCTGCCTTCTTATTCCTTTGTTTGTATTCCAAAATGCTAAACATATCTTTATCTTCATATTCTGTTTCAGAATGAAGACACCGAAGCTTTTAAGATAGTAACAGGACAACTATTTTACATCATGTTGTAATCCACATCGTCCCTGCTATTGGCAATTTGTAGGTTTCTATGCTTTAAAGTGAGTCTCAGGGGATTAGAGAACACTGGGAAGACAGTTACTTTTTAATTAAAGAATTAAGAAAAACGTAATTCAGAAAGGACCATATATAATAATAACCGTTAAATTAAATAGTTTTATGATTTTGTTTTTGTCCTTCAAAGCCATTTTTTCAGTCTCCTTTTTAAATCAAATTCTTAGTCAATCTTCTAGCAGGCTGTAGTTCTTGTCCAAAACAACTTCTTCCAACTCATTGAACATCCAGAAGCAAATTTCATTTTTTCAAGAGCAGTTAAATAAAAGAGATGAGCAATTACCATTTTTCTAAATACAAGTTGCTTGAAATATTAGACATTCCTCAGGTTTTGCCATGTGTCTAGCTGTGCTAATGTAAGTGATTTGTAGAAATAGCTTTTTCACTGGGTTTCACAGCCTATTGAGTCCAAATAGCAAGAAAAAGCCAATGACTAGTTCAGTGGATTGAAGTTTATTCTAGAACAATGGACATCATAGAATTTTGTCTTATAATTTTGTTTTGTCAAAGTACACAAAGTCAAGCAACTGGCTCCTTGTCAGTACTTCTAGACCAGAATAATGTTTTGTGGTGTTAAAATGATATTTTTCTCCACATAAATAGTATTTTTACACATTTTTACATACTTAATTTTGAGATTTTTTTTCCCAGACCATGTTTAGAAAATTTTTTTTGCACAGAGTAGTGATACTATGTATATAGTCCTACAAAGTCATGAGTACAGGGCAAAGCCTACTAGCAGCAATTGCCTCAAGCAAAGGGCTGTCACAAATTCCAAAGCTTTGATGTGCTCAGAAAAGGTGGAAAGCATAAGGTGAAGAGTGAGGGGTGGGTATGAAAGCGAGCATTGAGTCCCATGTTTGATTCTATGTTAGTTAGCAGAACAGAGAATGACAGGGTGTTAGGGGAATGCATTCTGCAGCCTTTCAAAAGGAGTCACAGCAATTGCTTTCACATATGTTCCTTAGCTCCCCTGAGGATTTACTCATTGCCTTGGGTGTGGAGTGATCACTATTATCTCCCAGTATAGGCCCTACTTGTAAAAGCCAAGGTAGACTTCAGAGGAAAGACAGCAGGCAAAGGACAATAGCGCTTCTTTCTAAAGTGCCTTGTACCAGTTCATTGTTAGGCACTCCAAGAGTTTCTCTGCAACTGCCAGTCACACGCTTAGAGCTTGAAATAGATTTTACACAGAATCCCTGATGTACCTGTCTGATGGATTTCATCTGTTTAAAAAAACCTGCTTTGTCTCCTGCTGTCTTGGAGTTTTCAGACTACAGATACTGCTCCAACCTGCCTCGCACAAGGACAAAAGATTCCCTGCAAGTAATTCAGTCACAGATGGTGGGTAAGCTAAGAAGCAACATGCTGCACCATGTGATACATGAAGCTTACATTAAAATAGCTCAAATAAATGGTTCCCACTGACACTAGTAGGATCTGTTCTAATATAGCATTCATGACCTTCCAATTCTTCTAGTGTTAAGTTTACTTTAGAGTTATGTGTTAGTAACCAATACTGGGGTATCATTCTAGTGTCCTTAAAGAAAAACGAGAAGGGTCACAGAGCACTCTGGCTTCATTGACAGGAAGAATATGAGATTGTTGGGGGAGTTTTTTCTTCCTCAGTTTTGGGTCCAAAGGGGGAAAAATTTTATATATTTCCTACAGGTGGAGCAAAAAAGATGGCAAATATATAAAAGAGGAAGAAAAGGCTAAGGGATTGGACAGATCATACACACCATTGTCATTGGTATAAATACAATATGTAATAACACCTGCTCTTTGAAACTTTTTTATTTTAGCAGTTTTTTGCCTGATCAGCACATTTCTTATTTTTTGCTTTATGTATTTTTATAGTTGGGAAGAGTGTTTTTAATTCCCAGTGAATTCAAATGCCCCAAACATGACATTACTGTGATATTATGAATGAAATTATCCTCAAAAATATTCAATCCTGATTTATTCAGATTTTTCCCGGTCCATCAGCAAGGCTCAGAGATACCTAGTCTGGTGATAGGCAGTGGTCTGTTGTGGCAGTTGCTTCAGTATCTTCAGCTTTTGGAAATTCTCTATTCCACATCTTAAATGAGCTTGCAGATGGTCACCAATAACAATTTTGATTAATACCAATTGATCTATTTACATGTGAGGGATTCTTCTCTTTCTTCATGCTTATGTCAAGCCAGAGCAACATCACTGAACAGCATGGAGCCTCGTTCAGGCTCCATGAAGTTTGTGGTACAATGAAGTAAATAGATTGTTTTCATTAAGAAAGAAAAAAATGGAAATGTGAAACTAGTGCTCATGAGCTAAGGAAAAAGAAGTACAAAAATTATGAGAATAAGAAAAATAGATACTTTTATAAATATATTAATCCCATTTCTTTTTATTTGTATAGTGTAAAGAAGCTTCAATACAGCCAGATTTAGAAAACTCAAAACCATCAAAAGCAAATGTGGTACTCAACAAAAGGAATGTCAGAGAGGGAAGTTTTAGTGCCACGTCTCCAATTTAAAAATTACTGGCTTTTTCCAGAAAACTGGGAAACTTTCTCCTGGGATACAGTAAGAATGGCCCTTTTACCTAAAGATACACCTGTACAGGTCATATCGTAGAAATCTTTAAGATTTGTTATTATTACTACAGAAATATCAAGGTAATATTTCATCCAGAAATTATTCGATCTGCTGTGATCTGTTAAACACAAGAAGCCATAGAAACACACATGACACTGTCACAGAAACTGTCAGAACTGTTGGAAGTCAACATGCATTTTACAGCTGTTTCCTTGTCCCAGAAATAAGGTTTACACCTCTGGAAGTTGTCCATGCCAGACTTTTATGGGTTCAAAACCGGGTCAAAACCAGCAATTCTAACAATACTGCAGCTGCTGTGATCAACAAGGCATTGTCCTGGTTTGAGCTAGGGCAGAACTAATCCTGTTCAGTGATTTCATTTTTCAGCTCAGTCCCTTCTAACTAACGGCACTTTCTGAAGTTAACGGCATATTTTTGCAGACAGTGTCTGCTTCAGGGAGTGATAGTGCTTGTTGTTTACAGTTACTAACAGGGATTGGTGTGCAGAAAGGCTCTTGCTTATACTTTCTGCTGTGCAGACCAAGGTCACTGCTAAATCCTGTGTGCCACGGTGGGGGTGCAATAAGATACAGGCTGCACCTGTGGGGAGGAGCAGATGGGACAGATGACCCTAAACTGACCAACAAGGTATTCCATTCTGTGTATGTCATATTTGGTATAAAGCTGAGGGATCATGAGGATCTCAATCTCTCTTGCCCCCTTCTTCAATGGCTGGTGTCTGAGGAGGA
>NW_010419358.1:0-2376 GCF_000710305.1 Buceros rhinoceros silvestris
ACCCCCCCCAAGAAAAGAGAACTGGTATCTTTACACTGCTAGGAAATCAAAATTGTACGAGATATCTACAGCTAAAGAAATTGTAGTACATTTTTACACTGTGAGAGGTTAAATTAAAATCAATCTTATACCTCCAGTATTTACAAAAATGGCTTAAAAGTCATCCACTGACAGTAGACTTGGTAAAAGCGTTATAACTGAGCGTTCAGCATGATCACCTGAAGGCTGTTTTGTAATTGCTGCCTGGATTTATTTGACAAGTGAAGGAGACAAGTTATCAAAGTGTTGAACACCCATCAGTGTAAAGTAGAATCTTATTTGTGCTTTCTCCTCATGGAAAAAGATCTCATCAGTGTTCTTACCTGGGAAATCATTTCCTCCAAAGTGAATCTTAGTGGAATGTCAAATACTGGTTGTGGAACTGAACTGAGTATTTTTTGGACTTCTCTCTACTGGAGTCTGTCACCGTATATTTGATATGTCTGGTCTAACTTTTATTTCTTCGCCAGTGACCTTACAAAACAACTTCCTTATTTATCAAAGTGTTTTGTCCAGGTGCTTGTGAATGTTGGAAGAAATATTTATATAGTGGTTGTTCCTACAATTACCTTTTTAGTATTTAAACTTCATGGCTACCCACAGGTGAAGAAAATAAACACCAAGAG
Organism: Buceros rhinoceros silvestris; assembly: GCF_000710305.1. Lineage (NCBI taxonomy): Eukaryota > Metazoa > Chordata > Aves > Bucerotiformes > Bucerotidae > Buceros > Buceros rhinoceros. Next base: position 666 of record NW_010419358.1, read on the forward strand.
TATGGAAAATACACATCCAGACAGTTGTATTACAAAATTGGACATTTACATCAACATAGGACCACTTACCTGTTCTCTTGTGAAATCAAACATTTCTGTTTAATCAGTAGGAAACCTTTAAAATACAGACTAGGAGGCCTTTGTCAATGTTGTAGCTGTAGAATTAGTGGAAAACTTAGCCTTTTTTAAATTATTATTTTGAAAAAAATATGTTGCTTGTTAGTCATGATTTGGGTCATGGGAGACAGTGAAAGTATTTGATCCATTCCTGACAATCACAGTAGCTCTGAAGTCTTTGAAAGAGATTATTCCCTCCGCACTAGCTTTCCTAAAACCACGTAATTCATGGGCTGGAGTAGGGTAGGGAAGAGTTCTGTAACTGAAATAAAACTGAAAAAAAGTATTCTTAGTGTCCTTCCATTTCATTGATAAGACGAAGAATTATATATAAAGTCCAAAAAAAGAGAGAAATTAGAATCTTCTCAAATCTTGAAGTATTTTGCTTTTTACTTCAATTAAAGGTTCTGTTTTAAGTAAAAATTAACAAACCTTTTTAAGTATCTGAGATTTTCTGTAAAACCTCTTTGTGATGGATGTCTGGACCTGCCAGCAGTGTTTGCTGTGAGTTGTGGAAAACCCCCCAGGCTTGTCATTTAAGTTTTGGCAGTATATTTCACATGTATGTTAAAAGCTAGCTAGGTAAAGTCAGAGATATGGGTATTGTGCAAATTAATATCTGTATACAGAAAAACTTTCACACATTTTTTGGATGAGGAAATATTTGAGATGGTTATGACTTAGCAGCAATTCAAGATTTATTAATGGTCAAAAAAGTTGAATTTTAGCAGCACTTAATCATTAACCAATTTCAAATTACCAAGGTGATTCAATAGAATATGTTACAAACAAAACAGGCATTCTTACTGCTTTAGGAGCTAAATTCTACCCTTGACATTTCAGGAGTGGTTTATGCACAAAGGAATATTCATGCAACCTTGGTCCATCTGATGGGCAGGTTTTGGAGGGAGACATTTAGTCCTTCATTTAGAAACTCTTTCTGCTTTCTGAAGTAGTGCAGAAAACTGAGCTGTCTAGGCATGGTGCATACAGTTGAGCGGTCCAAATATCCTTTTCTTCTCATTCTTTAGGTTTTAAAAGCACAACTGGAACTTAATGTTCCTGGTGGCACAAGCTTTGAAAATGTGAGATTTGCTCTTAAATAATGTAGATGGGAATTGTACACTCTGTTTAAAAATGTGTCCATATTAAATTGTATAAGCATACGATTTAAGAAAATGCTGACAACGCATGCAGTTCTGTTTGCAGTTGCTGTTGAGTGGCATAAATACAGAGGTCGCTCTGAAAGTGCTGCCTCGTATTTATTTCCACGGAAACTACAACAGACACAAGAGCACAGTAACACTATTTGATAGGGCAAATTCTCAGCTACAAAACACTGGTTTTCGACACAGTCACCACCACGGGCTGTGCATTTTCCCCAGCGATGAACAAGAGCCTGCGTGCCGCGCTCGTAACAACCTGCGCCAGTGGAGGGGACCCACTGTCACTGTCGCCACTGCTGGAACGCACCACCCACCCACCCTGTCACCGTGCTGACACCCACGGTTTGGTCTCCATAAACATTCAGGAAGTGTCGGTGGATGTCGATGGGTGCAATTTTTTCACTTGGAGGGATTCAATTACACACCTC
>NW_010419358.1:2454-35519 GCF_000710305.1 Buceros rhinoceros silvestris
CAGCATCAGTGAATGTCGATGGGAGCAATTTTTTCACCTGGAGGAAACCAATTCCACACCTCTGCTTCACACGCACTCCCATGTCAGATGCCACGGTGTCAGACCGCCCCTCTGCTACCATCTGCCACACGGCAACAAGGTTTAACAGAATATTGGTAGGAAGGTTCAACCTCTACTGCCACAGCACCAACAGCCGCCTCTGACATTGTGGGCCAATAAAATAAAATAGGAGGCATTACTTTTTAAGCAATTACAATATCAATTACAATAAATGTAACAACTTAAAATCTGTTCAGGGAAATACTACTTTACTTTGAAGTGCTATATAAGACTGTAGATGATGGAAGTATCAGATAAAAATTCATGAGGTTAGTTTATTGAAAAAGAATCAGACACATTCATAATTAATCTCAACAAGCAGGAAATGGAAGGTGTTTATGAACTTATTTTGCTTCCTGAAATAATTTTTTATAATCATTTAAGTAGTAAGAGAAAGACCTCCTTAAATAGGTAATATTTGATATACAAGAGAAAGTCATACATATATCGTTAAGTTACCATAGTTCAACATAGAGCTAAGTGGAATGTGTACTCTCCTTTAAGCTGGCAAAGAAAGAAAAATAGTTAATTGCAAATCCAGGAGATAAAATAGTGGAGCAAATTGTTGTTTGTTTACAAACAGCACGTGGCTTGTAAACACAGAGCAGAGATATGAGCTTTACTTAGCTTGTGCTAAGTGCCATGTATTGGTTTTGCCTACTGCTTTTGACTCTCACAGTATGTAAAGAAGATAATCAGAAACAGGCAGATTTGTGTTAAAATGGAATGTATACAAGTCTTTGCTTTTTTAAACCACTGAGTGATGAAAATACCTTTTATATTGGCAGCATTGAAAGGAAGAAAAGAAAATCCCTTTGCAGGGAGGGGGAAAAGGGGATGGCAGTGGGTGGCAGTTGTATATTAAGTTATTTATTACTAAGTTACTTAATTAGAAGATTATTTAGGTAGCTTTCTTAATTTTTTAATACTTACTACATTTAAAAACCTGACGATGAGGAAGTGGTATATGAAGGTGCTCTCTTAAATTGAAAAGTGACTGTCAATTTCCCAGTATACATTTAAAATGAAGTAGTTTTTCTGTAACATAGTTTGGTTGGAATGTATAATTATTGCTACATTCTCTTCATCTCCGAAAATCCAGCAGTCTTTTTTCCACAACTCTCTTTTTCCTGCATGTTAAAAGGTTGAACAATGCAACTCTTACAAATGTTTTGGCAAGATAGAATAAAGTTTTGAGGTTGGTAATAAAACTTGGGAGAAGCTTTGGTCTTGGGACTCTGCTTGGCAGAGGGTCTCATTGTGCAAGGTCTACGCATTGCAGTTTCTGAAAAACTTGTGTCAGAACTTTAGAATGTGATTAAAAGTCTGAAATCAAAGGCCATCTGGTGAATAGAGAGTGCACTAAATGTTTGCTATGGAAAGATTTAGATTCTTGAGTGGACTTCTGAAGAACTGTTAAAAATGCTAGAAGGCCTCACTGCTGCTTCAGGGAGAGGTAGGAGTGGCATCTTTCTATGACTGTAGAAAACCTGAAGGCTTATATTTTTAATTTGTTTATAATGATCAGAGTTTGTTTATAAATAGATGTGGTACATGTGGTACTGAACTAGTTTGCCATACTCTTGCTCGAGCAAATGTTCTTAGTGTAAGTCTGTTACTTTTACTTAGATAAGACATAGGTTTTGTCCATAAATATGTCATAAAGAGGAGATTCATTAAAATTTATATCAAATAAGAGTACACTAGAGGGGACTCTCCCCCCCCCTACCCCCCATATACGAAGCAATGGAATTAAAAGTAGTGGTGGTGGTTGCTTTTTTGGTTGGTTTTGTTGTATTTTTGGGGTTTTTTTCCAAAGTTTGTATGCAGATGAATTCCTTGAGAGCTGGTGGAGTGTTTTGAAAAAATACAAGAAAGGGAACCAAGTGATTCTTAAATATTTAAGTAATTATAGTAGATTTTTCAGGGGAAAAAATATGTAAGTATGCTATATACTGCTTGGGGTTTTGTCAGGATATTTTCACAGCTTGCTTTGTTATTGCTGCATCTTTTCGTTCTGCTGAAGCAGAGGGCTCATTCTTTTAACACTGAGTGAAAAAAAACCACAAAACAAACCCACCGCCTCTTGCAGTAAGTTACAGTTGCCTAGCAGCCGAAGTGAAATTTAGCAGCACAGAAATTATGTTTCTGAAATTATGTTTCAGAAATTATGTAGGTTTCTCCCTACTTCCAAAGTTGGTAATGATTCTCTCATGACTTTAATGAGAATAGGTGCTCAAAGGATAATTTGGTATTCCTGACAGATCCGAATTTGGAGATGGCAGGTACATTTGGTATACATACATATTTTTTGACAGTGTTCTGAACAATATCAGCAATTTTACTAGATTTACAAAGCAGGAGGAGAAACCTCGAGCAACGTTGAGTATGCAGAATTTGAATACAGAGCTTAACCAGCTTTCTCAGGAATAAACAAAGCTCATAATTTTTGGTCTTTCTTTTTCTTTACATTGTGGGACCCTGTCGTCCTGGAGACATCTTGCTAGCAGTCTTCTTGTGGAATTACATGCATTTTTTTCTGCAAACCTGTAATGTTCCTGGGATGCAGTTAACCTGAATAGGACTTAATTTAGAATAAAAAATATCAGTTGACTTGACAATAGAAATTGAATGTGTTCTTCAGTGATTTAGTCTGATTTTTATAAATCCAAACCTGACATTAGTTTTTCAGCAGTGAAGCACATGCATTCTTGGATGCAGGATTTGTAGTGTCATAACCAATAGAATGAAAAACAGTCTTTTTTAGATAAAGTAAGTTTGACATGGCCTATAAACTCCACTAGTTAGGCAAAAACAAATAGTGCCATCTTTTCCTCTGTTTTGTGTTCTAGGTTGCTGAACTAGAGAAGTTATCAGCCTCCAGGTTTGGCTACACAGACAGGATGTTCCATGTCCTCAGTGGTTTGGGTTGGATTGGTTTTTTTTTTTTTTTTTATCCCAATATGTTCATTGAACCAAGACCCGTATCAAGTCTTGTTTTCATAAGCAAGTAAAATAATTACAAAAGTTAAAGCAATACTGGAGTTTCTCAGGATGTGGTTCAAAGATTTCAAAAGACACCCTGAAGTTCCAGTACAAGGCTTATGTCTGTTTCAGGAGAGAGAGCATACTCTATTCAGTACTGAGTGCGCTTCCAGTTCCTAGCATAAAATAGAGATTTTACCTGACCATTTTGAAATGCTAAACATTTCAAGGTTATTATAATGATAGTAAAGTATCTAATCACATTAACTATTAATTTGCCTTTCTACATGTTCCTGAGGATGACAGAACAATAAGTAGCTGTGGTAAATTAACTATACAACTGTCTCTTAAGGCAGATTACTATTTTTATTTTATCAGTGAAGAAAGTAGAACACAAAGGGGCTGATGACGACCTCAAAGAGTAGAAATCAGTAGCACCCTCACACCCATGGTAGGAAGTATGTGGCAGATGAACTTCAGTGTGTGTAGAAATAAGGGGATGTATCAAGGGAGAAAAAATTTAAATCACACTTCAGTGATTCTGAAACCGGAACTTGTAGATACAGCTGAGGAAAGATTTCGACATTGTTATGGAGAATTCCCTGAATAATTAACTGACCTGGGCATTGTCAAGAACAAGACAGATGACATAATTTTGCTACTTAAAAAATACCCACAACTTGCATACTATGTGAAGTCCTTATTTTCATATCTTAAAGTGTGATAGAATAAATGACAGATAAAGGAGGCAAAAGCAGTAAGGATGTGAAACAGCTGCCTACAAGATAAATTGATGGGAATTTTCGGTTTGGAGAAAAGGCTGGTGTGAGATATGATCATCATTCACTAAAGAAGTTGCTGGACAATCTGTGCCAAGCTGTTACTAATCAGATGCTAAAAACAAGGGCAACTTATGAAAGTTGTCAGAGATCAACTTCAGAGAGATTTTTTTAGTTTTTGGTTTTGCTTTTTTTTTTTTATCAGCCAACCTCTGGATTTTTTTTTTAATTTTTTTTTTGGGAGTGGTGGTGGTGGTGGTGAACGGAGAGTGTGTAGACAGGTTCAAGAAGTGGATTGGATAAATGGGCAACAAATACCAAACAGCTATTACAGAGTGTGGGAAGGGGTAATCTTCCGACATACCTATTCCAAAGATTGTAGGAGCGGAGTGGAATACAGAAAATTGCTATTTTCAGTTCTTTCTAAAAACCATCAGATATTAACACGGTTAGAGATTTCTCTCTGCTAGATAAACTGAACTGACTTGGGGTGTGTGTGCATTTTTTATGGCTTGCAGACATACTTTCTAGTTGCTAAAGCTAAAGTTTACTTTGTCTGTATCTTTAGATTAACAGAGTAGAAAAAAGGAGACATTTATCTAGTCAGAAGGGAGTGATGGGGAAGCATCTTACCTTCTAATACAGAGTCATTCAGATACTCATGAGTCTTGCTTGTTTAACAGTATGCATGTTTCTGACTGCGTGTAGCAGATTTTTTTTTTAGTAGGTTTTCTGAGATGAAAAAATTGTGTATGCATTTTTGATTATATACTTTCTATCTATCTCTATAAAAGTTCCCCTTTCCTCACTTTGGTCAATAAATACGAGCAATGTTATGAGGACTACAGGGCATAGTCTCACAAAGTCAGGGCATTTATATAAAGACAGTACGCAATCTGCTGAGAAAGTACCTTCCAGTGTGTTACTGTAACTGTACAGATCTGTTATTCGCACTTGTTCACAGATTATGAACTACTTGCTGATATTTGTTACCTGCCTACTGTTCATAGGGAGCAGTTTGGATCCTGCTCCTCTGAACTAAGAAAGGGACTTTGTCTGTTTAGTTATTTTTAATCTGTCATAGGCCTTGGCGGCACATAAATGAATCCAAGAGAGGTGTTCTAGATAGCTTTAATCTCCTGTGACAATGATGTGGGCTATTTTCAGGGTTTCCATAGGAATAGGAACAATGCTTCTCCGTTTGAGTTCATGAGATACTGAATGATAATGCAATGGAGTAGGAAGTGTTGAGTAAGTCTTACTGGTTTCTATGGTAACTGCAGCCAGTGTAAGTTCTGTTTATGCATTTTCTTTTTATGAATATTGATTTATTATTGATAATACCAAGGATTCTTTTGCAGGGGTTTTGTTGTGGATCAAAGGGTGGGCTTCTGCCCACAGTCCTGTGAGAAAGTTCTTTTAGTGTACGTATTTCCTTAGCATTGGACTGTTCAATTCTGCAGTGTAGCTGTAGCATTTCTGTTCGTCGCCACTCCTCTAAGATGGCCACCTGCTGTAATTTCAGTGGACCTTGTAATGTTAAAAAAAAAAAATTTAGTAGTTAAACTCAGTAACAAGAAGTATATGCTAATTTCTCAGTATGAGGCAGTATCTAGAACCAAGAAGTTACTTGATTATCAGCCATGACATTGTAATATGGGAAGAAAGGTGGCTGATTAATTCTTGCTCAATCAGCTTACTTTTAGCATTAATATATACTAATCTTAAACTGTCTTTTATGCTAAGTCTCCCAGAAAGTGTATGACTAATCAAACGTATACAGCATTTTTTTCCCCCTTGCTTTTACCTTTTTTAAATACTGCTATGTGAAGACGGGGTAGGTGAGGTTAAGGTAGAAGTACATGCTAAAATCAAATCAAGAAAAAGGGTAAACTGTGTTTCATAGAAGGATGACATGAACTACATTGAGAACTGAACTTAAAACCTTGCATTTGAAGTTGTAGCTCAGAAAGTAGAGAAATAGAAAATTAACTGTATGTATCAATTAATAAATGTTTATCTTAATTAAAATTGCTACTTTTTTAAAACCCTTTTGTAAGCCAGATTTCAGTGTAGTCTAATCAACCCTGCTTCTGTGGTGTTCCAGTCAGTTTATAGCTGCTGCTATGGGAGTTACCTACTGTAAAGATATCTTCAGAAAGTTTCTGCTGTGCAGCAGTGACTTCCTCAGGAAGTCCAGATAGATTGCTATGCTTGTAGAATCTATTCTGGTATTACTATAAAGCATGCAACTTTTTCTACAGTGGGAATAAATACACTCTGCTAAAATCTTTGACATCTACCACTTCCTTTATTTCTAAATTAAACCATCTGTGGTATTCTGTCATTAAACTGGAGAAGAGCAGACACATTTAAAAATCACGTTGTGTCAAGTTTTGAAAGTAAGAAGATGGTTAGTATTCAGACTGTTACAGCAAAACTGGCTTGGGGAAACTACTGTTGTAGAGGGTTACTTCTGTTACACAAGTCTCTATTGTTGAAAAGTATTTGTAAGACAGTATCACATTAATTATCATATTAATGTCAAATATAAGTTAGAAGTCCTTACTACTTCTTTCTTAGAGCTAGAAGGAAAGTACCTAAATACAGAAATGCTCCTTCTGATAACGCTGTGTTGCATCCTCATGATAAGAGTGTGGTGCAGAGGAAGTTCACCTTCTGCCTATGGGCCACTGTCAATAGTCAGATTTCAAACAAAAGATACGTACACAACTGTGCAAAGCTCACCAGAGGACACAGATGTCTTCTACTTAAGGCACTTATACTGTTCCCATGCAAAGGGCTGTTCGGATGATGCAATTTGTAATATTAGTTTAGTAGATTTTTCTCCTTGTGTGTTTGATAAAACTGTGTTTGTAATCGAAACACTGATGTGATAATGCATATTTTTAAAGATAATTCTGCATATGTTCTGTGCAGCTCTACCATCAATGATTTGTTCTGAGGTGTGGGGTAAATGGAACAAACTGCTAAACTCAGCAACTGCTGGTTAAAAAAAAAACCCTCCAGTTTGAGTTTAGCAAAAAGTAATAGTTAATTTCCATGCAGAGTAGTGTTTATCAGAATCAGTTTCCTTTTGCTTCTTAAATATTCAGTGCTTTAACACAGTTGTTTGTTAGTTACTTGAATATGTACAAGTTTTCTGAGAAATGTTCTCAGCGTATTCTGCTTGGCTTCAGTCGTTTTAAGTGGCTCCTTAAGTGTGCATTGCTTTGGCACAGGAGGTTCCTCTCTGTTGTAATTAATGCAATGTAATTAATGTAATGTAATTTTCCCTAAATAGTATATTTTTTTTTATTTTTAGTGGTTCTCGTTATGGGTAAGGTTCCGAAGGCTTGGTTCAATCTGAAGTAGTAGTACACAACCAACTTGTCTTTCTGAGGCTGGAGCAGGAAATCTAATTGTAGAAACTAGGACAAAAGTTGTGAATTCAAAGTAAAAATCAGGAAATATTATAAGCCTGTTTCACCTAGAAGCTGAAAGTACTCAGGGAAGGCTACAGCAAAATGCTGTGTGTTTGAGTGGGAGCCCAGCATGTCTGCTCTGACAAGTCCTGCTCCCTTGGTGTAATTGTTACTGCTTAGAATGGGGATACTGCATTAGGCATGAAGGTGAAATGTGGAACCTGATCTTGCCTTGCATAGAAAGATACTCTTCGCTGCACGCAAACTAAGCCGTGCAGTTCTGTCAGATGTCCCCAGTCCTCTCACTGAAAACCATGCAACTGCTGCATACTGTTAAAAAACAATTCATGCCTGTCAGGGTAAAATCTTGCAAAAATTACATCGGTAGAAATGAACAGGATGGTTGTGATACACAAAATGTGATCCTGTCAGGAGCCTGCTGCAAAGGATAGCAGGATGCTAAGCTTTTGCATGGAGACGCGCTGTTTTCTTGGTTGTTGTCAGCCGTTGTACTGAGTTCCACAGCAAGCGTTCTGAAGGTACTGCATGTGCCCCGAGGAAGTATAGCTATGTATCTTGGTAACAAGCAAGACTGTATTGTCTGTATTTTAGTGTCACTTCAAAATCTTTGTGAGCTGTTCAATTTTATAATTTGTCCTTTTTTAACCTGTTCATCAGAAAAAGGAAGGAGATCTGCTCGTGTGCCTTTGGCCTTGTTTTTAATTTTTAATTCTATCCAACCTGAAAACTGCAAGGATAAACTTTACATGGAGAATTACATTTGTCTAGCCCTCAAAAGCTTGGTGTAGTATTATGTATGGAAACCCAGCATGGGTATGAAAAGATAAATTTGGCAGGTTTTTTCTTGAATATAATACCAGTTTGCTCACATTTTATTTTTTTTTCAAGACTGCAGTATTTTTTTGTCCTCAACAAAGGCCTGAGCAAATTGTCATTGAAGTTATGCGTAAGGATTTGCTTCAATGGAAGTGATCAAGCTGCACTCATGTCAGATGAGATTTTAAAGTCCTTTTCTGCTATATTGAAATGATTGTGAAATACTATAAAAAATAATGAAGTACACACAAAGCAGAATTCTTCCATGTTGCAAAACAGCAACATAAATCAGAACGTTGAACATAAAAAGGTTGCATGTCACACGAATGGATGTTTGAGAAACCTGTAGGTATTTTTCTATCAAGCTCTAGAATAAACTGTTGTAGTAAAGTTTCCACATAGATTACTTTTTCTGATTTGCCTTGGTTCTCTTACAGTAAATATTATGAAGTTGTATTGGGTGAGTTGTTTGATAGTTTTCAATTTGCTGTTACAGAAGGCTGTGAAAAGTAACCAAGAAAGCCAAGCCAGCAGTTTATGGGTTCACAGTTGCTGTTTGGTGTTTGTAAGTACAAGAGAAAATTTTTAGGGGTCGCCAGACTGGAAGAGATTGTCAGCCGCTGGTTTAAATTCACTGATGGAGTTAGCTGGGCAGAAAACTGTCCTCTTCGAAGTAATTGGCTAGAGGATGTACAGTAGGTGGTACAGTCCATAACAGTAATTCTTAATTTCCTAAGTATTTTCTGTCAGCCTGGGAAAATAATATGAGCAGGGTAATTCTGTGAAGGCAACGCATGCCTGGAAGTTTTGTGGGGTTTCTGTTCTCTACTATAAGAGAACAGTAACAGGTGCTTTTGAACATATGACTAAACTTGCCAGCCTCCCTTTGTTTCTGCCAAGCTAGGCTTAAAAATAATTACCCGTGCTTGTAAAAAATATTGAAATCAGCTTTCAAAAAGTACTGAAATCAGGAACTTACTTGTGATTTTTTTTTTTACTCTTCCAATGCACGTTTTTAGGTCCAGAATACATTTCTGTCCTATATAGTTAAATCCATCTAGTGTTATGAAACATGTCCTCCTTACATAGTATGTGTATCTATATGCACACATGATATTTCTATATCTATATATTAATTATTTCTATTTCCATATTTTGCAATTGAAAATAGCGTATTCATATACCTTTTTTTTTTTTACTATACAGGCTCTTTTCCTTAGTGGTTTTGTTCTGCACTTCTGCGTTTCTCTCTCTTTTGGGCCTGATAGGTGCAGACAGATAAGCAATCTGAATTTTTGCTTGCCAGTCAGTCCATTGGACTCATTATGTATTCTCTTTTGGAAGAGCCTTGGGCATCAACACTAGTTGCTCACGGTCTCTTTATAGTTGATGGCTTTTGATATGAAAGACCTATTTTTTAATGATGCAGTGCTTTTGCATAGCCAAACCCACTGTTTTACTTCTACAAATGAAAAGCCAAGCCTGCCTATGTGAGATCTTTTCTGATTTATCTTAAGAGAGTGTATCTTGTCTGATTTTATTAAACTTAAGTTATATTATTAGGTGAGAATTAATCACGAGTTAATTCACTCATATGGGATTACAGGAATAAGCATAAGCTCAAGTTCTGAAAACTTCTGGTTTGCCACAAAGTAGGCATTGGATTGAGAGAGACTTTAGCTTCGTCATGTCTAGTATAGTTAAGAATAGTGACATTAGATGCTTGCACTTATAAGGGAATTCTCTGTCTTGCTGAATGTGTGAAAAAGCTTGGAAAATAAATCTTCATTTTTGTTACACTTTTGGAATTACGATGCTAATTGTAAACAGCTGCTTTACCTGCTATTAGGTCTCTATTTACTCAATGATGAGTATGTAGAACACACTTTCCCGTTTTGTATTAAATAAAGCTTAGTATTATAGCAAATCTGACTTGGCATGAGTATTGGTACTTCAGTGTTATTTAGGTGTTTATATAAATTTACATTTATATAGAATATAAATAGTTTGAAAATATATACTATAATTAGCATTACAATGTTTTCACTGCAAATTAGGCATCACAATTTGATTTGGTTTACAAAGTTAGGATATAAAGAATTGCAAGGTTTTTTAAATAAACAATGTTAATGTGAAATATTAATGTGAAATTAAATATAGCTATGTATAGAGGTCAGATAATTCATGGTTTTATTTTACTGATAACATGTTCAGATTCCCATTGGGTAAACCATTGCAACTTTACTAAAAACAAACCTATCAGCAACCTGTTAGATGAGAAAATGATTCTAAAAACAGATGGAGTTAATTAATGAACTGTTCCTAGGCACTAGGAGGTTTAAACAATGTTTCCATTTTTGTTTGTTGGTCATAAGAACTTTTTTAAACCCCTGCAGTGGGTTGACCCTGGCTGGATGCCAAATGCCCACAAAGTCACTCTATCAATCCCCCTCCTCAGCTGCACAGGGGAGAGAAAATACAATGAAAGGCTCGTGGGTCAAGATAAGGACATAGAGATCAATGACCAATTACCATCACGGGCAAACCAGACTTGACTTAAGGAAAATTAGTTTATTACTGCTTTTATTATTTTGCCAATTACCAAATTTATTACCAATTAAATTGGAGAAGGGTAATGAAAAATATAACCTAAATTTTTAAATCATCTGTCCCCCACCCCTCCCTTCTTCCTGGGCTTAACTTTAGTCCTAATTTTCTCTACCTCATCCCCACTGAGCAGTATGGGGGCGTGGGGAATGGTGTTTGTGGTGAGTTCTTCACTGTTTCTTGTTTCTGCTGTTCCTTCCTCCTCAGGGGTAGGACTCCTCACACTCTTGCCCTGCTCCACCATGAGGTCCCTTCCATGGGAAACAGCCCTCCATGAAATTCTCCAATATGAGTCCTTCCCATGAGCTGTAGTTTTTCATGAACTGCTCCTGCATGAGTCCCTTCCACGGTGTGCAGTCCTTCAGGAATAGAGTGCTGCAGTGCGGGCCCCACCACGGGGTCACACGTCCTGCCAGCAAACCTGCTTCAACACAGGCTCCGCTCTCCATGGCCACAGGTCCTGCCAGCAGCCTGCTCCAGTGCAGGCTTCCCATGGGATTACAGCCTGCTTTGGGTGCATCTACATGCTTTGGCATGGGGTCTTCCACAGGCTTCAGGTGGATATCTGTTCCATCATTAACCTCCATGGGCTGTAAGGGGTCAGCCTGCCTTACCAAAATCTTACCTATGGCCCACAGGGAAATCTGTGCTCAGGCTCCTGGAGTACCTCCTTCCCTGTCTTCTTCACTGACCTTGGTGTCTGCAGAATTGTTTTTCTCGTGTATTCTTTTCAATGGCTGTTGTTGCACAGGGTTGGGTTTTTTTCCTTCTTTTCCCCTTAAATACGTTATCGCAGAGGTATCGCCACTGTGACTGATGGCCTCAGCCTTGGCCAGCATGGGTCCATCTAGGAGCTGGCTGGCATTGGTTCTATCAGACACAGTGGAAACTTCTAGCAGCATCTCCAGCCTAGGAGGACTGGTTTGAGAGGGAGGAAAGGGATCTGCTTATCAAGCAAATTTTTTACAGGGGGTGCTAATCCACCAAAGATGATAATCAGAGTTGTCTTCAACTGAAAGGCAATAAAATGCAGGAGCTGGATAGTGTCTATTTTACTGTTTCCAAGACCTCAATAGTGAGGGGGAGAGGGGAGTAAAGGGGTAAACCTGCTGTTTTATACACTAGCAGACTCTATATAAGAACAAGAAAAGGCATTATTAGCATTAAAGGTGCATTTCATTTATGGTATTTGTTAGTCTGAAACAGGCTTTACCCATAAGCAGAAATGGACAATAAAAAGTGCACATTGAGAAACTGTGTCTTGCTCTCATCTCTCATCTTAAAAAGGAAGCAGTGCACCTTTGCTTCTCTTACACCTTCAGTAAGCTATGTGCATGCCTTTTTATTCTTTAACACAGTGAATTTTCTACAATTTTATTCTTATGATATAAAGTCCTTCAATTTCTCTAACAAAGTACGAAGTTATATCCAAGAAATCTGATTTAGGCATTAGAAGAACTGATAACAAAGGAAGGCAGTAAGTGCCTCCTGATCCTCTTTTATTGGTCTTGGATGCTGGATTAGTTTCAGCTAGAGATGTGAGAAGACTGTTTAACAATGCATAAAAATTAATAATTGACTAGAAAGAGTTCAGCTAAAACATGAGTTTCACTTGGGAAATCTTTATTAAACATGAATGTGTATAATGTTCTACTGCTTTATCTTTCATCTTATACTTAGGAGAAAAGTATTCTTGACAGTTTTTCTCAGTTTTTAGGTGTATTCTACTTTGTAGGCTAGAGGGGCAAGTATTTTGAAAATCTGAAAAAAGCTATTATGCTCAATGTAATTAAGAAACTGAGAAATGTTTGGTGCTTGGGTTTTGGGGTTTTTTTTTGTTACTATTCTTAAGTAATCCATTTTAATTTTAAACTTTCCACGTAGAAAAAGTGACAGGAGTACATGTGCTATGGTAAGCAGTTAAAAGTGCCGTTGAAACACGGTCAAGTAATGTATAAATGAAATACATGTCTTTATTTGCTAGCAAAAAGGGAAAAAGTCTAAAGAACATAATTTAGCTTACAGAATTGTTGACGAATGTGTTACTTGAATTTATCTTTCCCTGCTTGCTGGTTTGGGTTAAAAAATGCACAGTGTGGTCCATTATGAAAATGTCAAAGCCTAGATCAGAAGGAAAAAAAAAATCTAAGGAACTGTAAGACTTGAAAACATTTTAAAATACAAAGTTGAATTTATTTCTAGCTTCTGGGTCAGCATTTGGTCTGGTCTGCATCACTGTAGTTTAATTGAAATTAGTGCAGTCTGTCCACATTTACACTGCTTTTATTGAGGACAGATGTAGCATGCTATTTTCAAGCATATTTGAAAGAGCCTGAAATTTGAAGATTAATATATGTGAAACATTGTTAAAGTAAAACTAATTTTGGGTTGTTTCTTAAAGGAACACAAATAGGCTTTAGAATTTAAAGAAAGCAGAAAACTTTGCCTGCCACAATCCTCCAGGGCATTTCTGGGCTCGAGGTTGGATTCTATTGAATAGAAATGAAATCCTATCAAAATTCCCCCTGTCAAGCAGAACAGGACCAGATATGCACATACAATTCACATTTAACAGTAGTAACAGTAAAAGTTAGGCTGAAGCAACTTCTAATGTGTTTGGAGACATTCTTTTTTTTACATGGTTCTCTGTAGAACTCCAATATTCTGGACATCTTTTTAGTTTTGGAATGCTGTGCTCTTATGTGCAGACTGAGTCTGAACGAATTTTAAGAGGGGAAACTGATGCTTTAAGCTTCAGTAAAAAATTTAAAACTTACCAGTGAGGCCTTTTCTCATGTGTATGACTACAGATTTATATTTTCATTTCCAAGCCTTAGTTGTATTTCATTCTGTAAGCTTTACGGTTTTGTTTTCTTTTTTTCCTTCTTAGTAAATGACATGAAATAATTCAAATGCTTCTTTTCCCATTTTTGTAGGAAGGTAATGTGAACCCGTAATTTTTGGAAAAATATTGTTTCTTGTACAATTATCTAATAGTGTGCTTTCTGCCTATAGGCTGCTGAACTGAAGATCCATTAAACATACAAATTTGCTCATATGGAAATAGATCCGTGTGAAAGTTGTTCTGAAGGACACAAGTATATGTATATATGTACATGTAGTACTTTAGTTAAAGTATGGTCTCAAAAGATAGCAAAGGAAACACAAACTCATGATTCTGTATGTCGTGTCTTGATTTCGGTGGGAGCAGGGTTTAGCCATAATATTAATTTATTTAAACTGTATGTGTTTTACATAAAACTTTATGTAAAGCATAAGGATTAGATTTGGTTAATGTTCTGAAGTAGTAGTTGCTCATTTGCATTGCAGTTGTGACAAAGATACACGCTTCTAGTGCAGAATCTGATAACTTCATTTATTTTTTGACTTTGTCTTTCTAAATGTTACACAAATTTCTAGATTTCTTAATTTCCCAACATATATGTATAATGCAAAGATTATGTTACTTCTACATTTCTCTTATGCATACACTAATTTGATAATAAAATACGCAACAGCAAATATACTTGGATGAATAAACATTACTTTGAAGTTTCTCCATTTTAGAAATCATTGTAGCAAATAATTGAATTTTAAATTAATTCCTTCTCTATTTATGAATAATGAGTTGAAAGCAGGGTGTTGCTTTTCATTTAGAGCTGTTAAAAGCATTGACGTGAAATCACAGGGAAGAAGTGCTTTTGGAATGGCTTAAATGATTTACATGATTTTTGTGTTGCATATCCTATAGGAATTGACATAGGACAGTAAGGATGTTTCTCTTTTATCGCCATATTGTTTACCCTTAAACTGACATGAATAAATCAATGTGCTAGAGTTCCCCATATCTATCCAGGTTAAACCAGTCTTCTGAAAAAGGTAATACATTTTATAAGGAAAGCATTATATTGGTGTCAACATTTTCTTTTAAAATCAATATATCTGGTAGTGTATTAATTAACATAGTAAATTTCAAAACATTTCATTTGAGAAGTATTTGGAAAAAGTAACATGAAAAGACTATAAATCCAGTGTTAATATTATGAAATATTTTGACAACACAAAGATTTCAATTAAGTGTGATTGGAAATTTAACTTGCACTGATGTGAAATGCCACAGAAGAAAAGTGACATGACATTCTGACAGGTATGTAATGCTACTGAGTTACGTGTACATAAGACACAGCCAGAAAATTGCTTCTAAATGGAGCCAGCAGCATTTGACTTTTAAAAGCCACATTTTATGTGGTTATGTGCCCACCGTTTAAGGAACTCAGTAATCCACCGTATCTTGTTCAGCACAGAGGACTGTGCCATCACTTTGGAATTGCTGACTTCATTATTCATTTCCTCCACCAAACCGCAGTAGTCAGGTGTGTGATGGCTAAAATGTCTGTGCTTACTGATGTCCTGCTACAGGTGCAGTTACTTTGACAAAAGTTGTCTTCCCAGGAGAGTCTAACTAGTACAGTTAGCTAGTACAAACAATTTTTTTACCCGTAAGATATGCTAATGTAAGATTCGTTCATTGTAATTCATTGTTCACTTGTTCATGAATGATTCATTGCATAACTTCTGGATATTAATGTGGAACAAGTGATAAGTCCTCTTGTATTCTTCACTTTCAACACAAACACTCAGGTTAGATTTTAATTTGAAGGAGTGTAGTGTGTTCAACAAAAGAAAAAAAAAATCCCTTTTCCTGAAAGACAGAGGTAATGTCAGAATCGTGGTACGCAGGCTGAAGTTCATATAGGAGGCAGAAATGCCTACCATCAGAAGAAAGAAAGAAAAAAACAACACCAAGATTAAAGGTTCTCAATAAAAATCAATTCTTCCCCATATACCTTTCTTTTCATGTCTGCTCAGAACGTAAAGGGTTTATTTATATTTTTCTATGTAGGTATTGATTTATTATATTTGTTGCATTTGTTATATCAGTTTTAATAAATGTGGAATGGAGTGATTCTAATGAAACAGGATTTTAAGCTCTTAGTGTTTTACTAATGCCCTATTGGCAAAGAAGGTCAGTAAAAGAAACCTTGTCTAGGTTTGGGAAATAAATACCAAAAAAAACCTGTAGGTTTTTCATGATGTCTCATAAATCGTAGTAATGCTTTGCTAAGTGCTGCAAAGACACAAGCAAATGAACAGATGCTTTCCTAGAGAGCTGTCAGTTTAAGATGGAAAGAGGATGTGAGACCTCACATTTCTATACTAAAAGTTTACCCAGGAAGCCAATACCAAAATTCAGAAGTGAATATTAATTCAGTACTCTACCTGATCATTAAAGAAAGTTAAATTTCCTCTTTTTATGATCTTACACTGCACCACTTTCAGAAGCTCATGACTCTACATTTAATCATATCATTTGACTTCTGCTGACTGTACTTAAAAGGAAAACTGACACAAGGATGATCTAGGGATGTTTGTTCTCCTGACCTGGTAAAGAAAGTGAGATTTTTAAGATTTACTACCTGGTGTTTCTGTTATTATTTGGCTGATGTACTGTGATTGAAGACAATGACAGAAATACTAGTGATTTTTTTATCTGTTGGAACCACTTACTAACTTCAGTAAGGACTTGTAATTGTTCTCTGAAAATACGTAGTTTCCACACCTGAACATAGACTTAAGTAGCTTTTTGTATCTTTTAATATGTAAAGTTGCATATGAATTTGTTTAGTCATCTCTAAATATTTATAGTGCAACAATGGGTAATTCCTGAAAATTGTAGCGATAATGTAATGATTCCCTTGGAAGAAATCTTGGCCTTTTTGGAGAAGTTTCATGACGTTAAATAATTTGTGATTTTCTACTCAAAAGGTATATTTTAATGCATAAGTGCAAAAATACAAATTAAGACTGTAAAAGCAACAATTTAGTAGTAAATGTTATGGAACACTAGATTTATGTGTTATTAAGCACAGTGAAAACTACAAAATGTTGAGCTATTGTTCAATAATAGTTCCATTATCATTCTGTGTGGCAGGATGATAATTTGTGCAATTTGCAGAAATCTTTGACGATGTGTCTATGCTAAATAAGTAACAGAAATTTCCAAAAATCTTAGCAACTTGTCACTTCGTTTTTCTCCAGTCTATTATCTCTAAAGGATATCCAATGTGCTTAGTCTGGGACACTGACAAAACGGCTAGGAGGAATCTGCTAGTTTTCCAAGGAGGAGCCAGGTCAAGGAGCTCTTCATTTGCAGCAGTGATTATCAGAGGTGCTTCCAGGTAGCGCTCCGCCTAGAGTAGCGAGGCAAAGTGATTAGTGCTCAGGAATTGAATAAAGGTGCCTAATGTATTCTGATACATTAGGAACAAAAAAACTCCCTACCAAATTTCAGTAACTAAAAATTGTAACATATATTTCAAACCTGTAAGTTACCGACAAATACCAAATGTCATGTCATCTTTAAGAACAAGGAATTTGAAATAATCTATTTTAACTATAATATTCGGATTCCAGTTAAATAATTTTAGCAGAATTTAGTAAAACACCTAATTAGAAAAACTTGTCTGCCTACACTAATGTTTATTTTATTTGAGTTCTGTTATCTTCAGCTGTACAGAATTAATTTTGATTGACAGGGCTTGGAAAATTTTAAAGCCTCTGGATTGAAATGCCCTAAAAAGTTCTATCTATGAGGCAGGATAACTTTAAAACTTCCTGTCTATTTTTTAGACTGAATAAGAAGGCTTAAAGTAGTTTGAACACTTCTGAACATTTGAAATACTGCTCCTTGTCTCAGGTGGATACGGATGTGGGGCATATGTCATGAGGAAAGGTGGTTGTTTGGACTTGCTAAGTGGCGATACCTGATGGCTTAATAAAGGCTCATAAGTAATGGTTATGGGAGGAAAAGCCCAAGCTTTTCTCTGGTCTTGTTGATGTACCCATTCATTGTGCTTTACTGACAGGGCCACCACCCACATCAATGAGCCCCACTGATCCTGAGAGACCTTTGCCGGCTCATGGCCAGTTGCACAGTGAAACTTGTCGCATTTAGCCCCAATAGCTTATTGATCCTATCCATTTCTGAGGGGTAAGGAGAAGGGGGATGATCCTTCCAACTGAAAAGAATTAATTAAATTATGCCAGTGCAATCTCTGTTCTAATGCTGTGATGATTTTCCTCAACTGCATGCAGGTGATACTGGAAGCACGTAAGACACACATGCATTTCTTCCTGTTGGGACTAATTTAGAGAATCCTGTGCAATTTCTAGAATGTGCTACTTCCTTTCCAGTCTGCTTTCACATCTTCAGTAGAATGCATTTAAATATTACACCTTTTTTTTTTCCAGTTTGTAAACAGTTTGAGCATCATATCAGTTCCTGCTTATCTATCCACCTTTTTTCTCCCTTGACATATTTGTAGGTTTTTTCAAGCTGTTTTCTTAATTACTCTTAATATAAGAGGAGGAAGGCAGAATTAGAAGTAAGCCCTTAAAATTAAAAGCTTATACTGTCGTGTTGTGACTTTAATTTCTGATTAGTATTAAAAATGTATTGTGTTTCTCAGTTGGCAGAAAGTTTTCTCATTATGCTGAGTTCATCTGAATCTTGCTACTTGCTGTGGTGAAACTAAATTGGGCTTGATTCTTTTGATTATCAAAGCTGAGGTAACTGCTTTGATGTGAAATGCAGGTAATAGGTACCGTACTGAAATTCTTCATCAGGAAATGACAGCATCAAGAAAGGATATGTTAGTGGCTCACTGAGAGAATATGTATATCTGTGTGCATATGTATGCATTTATAAAAGCGTATTAGAAGACTATCTGTGTGTATATGTATATATTACATATATAAAGAATATACGTCTGGCTTAAGGCTGCAAATTGAGACTGACTGTGCCACTGATGTGCTGTGCAACATCAAACACTGATCTTGCTTGGTCTTAAGTTTCCTATTTGTAAGTGGAAATTATTGCTGACTTCCACCTTCAGCTTTGTTTTCTTGTTTGTCTAGGCTGTAAAATGTTTAGGTGGAAGGTTGATATGATGTAGTACCTAGAATTGTATGGCTTCCACATAGTTAAATAATACAACATATGCTAAGAAAGTCGTAGCCTACAAGATTTTGAACTAGCATATAGGAGGTTATCCACTGCTGTAGGTAGAAGTGGATATTTCATCATAATTTCTTCATTGGCTACCAGAACTTACTTGGATGTAAAGGAGTAAAGACTAAATATCTCCCATATGAAAGAGTATATTTAATGGCTGAAAATCTATTGTACTTCAAAGCTTACTGTTTGCATGTGGTGCCACATGGGAACTGGACATTTTTCCATTCCCGCTTAAATTAAGGTTCAACTGAGTTGAATTTATTGTTGTCATCATGTACCTAAAAATATGTCTAAAATCTTTGAAGATGGTGTGCCTCGATGTATAGATAGAGTCAAGGCAAAACCCACTGGCACTTTAGTTTGTAGTCATGACTGAACATGCCCAAATATTCAGAAGACTCTCAGCTTGTCAAAATGATATAAATTATTTTGGATTTTTTCCTGTAAATCAGAAGGAACACCACCTATCTAATTTCACTCCAAGCAAAATGTAAGGTGTGATAATATAAAGAGTATAGACTTCAATCTGTTATGTACCTGGTAATATCCCTCATTTTTAGTCTTCAATTAATTATGTTCATGTTAAATATCATTTACCAAGTTGGAGTGACTCCAGCTAAGTTGTATTTTACCTCATTTTGTTTAACCATTTCAGAGATAGCTGGCAAATGAAGAAAGAGGAAAAAGCCCGAGAAGTTTTCTTGTGCAATGAAAATCCTATGTTTTGTCCAGTTTTTATGAAAAAAATGTTTCAAGGGTACATCACTATACTTTGTCACCCTAGTGAGACAAAACAAAGATGCATGGGAAAGTATAGCCAGCCATACATTTTTACAGGAATCCTATTAAGTTTGTTTTGACTGTAGTCTGATTAGTCTTGTTCATATCTCTAATGCCACATTCAGCACTTTCTTTTCCACAAAACGTAATCAATAATACAAAATAGAAATATATCCCTGGATCTAAGAAATTGATGTTGATTTAACTTACTTGACATTAATTCAATTATGGGAAGTCTCTCTTAGTAACCATCAGAGTATACATGGTTGCCTCATTATCATTCTATGATAGTATGTGGCTGGTGTATTATTTCTGTTTGCTTATTCTGTTGATGCTTGTTTACTCATGGCCCTCAGGGAAAACTGTATTAACTAATTCTGCAATCACTTTTCCAGAAGCAAGGAAAATCTTAGTGTTTTCCTATTTTCAATGCTGACAAAAGACAGTGAAATTGAGCTACTTTATAGTATAACTTCAGCATAGCTGGAACGTATCAGTTTGTATTTGATTTGGAAATGCCACCATAAATTCTTATGAAACAAGGATTTCTAGAAATAACATCCTGGAAGCTGATATTTTCATGTAATATGTAAAACATCATTTGAACTTTTTTTGGAAGTCACTAAGTCACGGTGGTTTAGAGTTCCATGGGGAAGCTGCAGCACTTTGCAGCAGCCACATGTGGGTGGCGTGATGTGGGAACAGAAAGCTGTAGCTAATGAAAAAGCTGATGCTGCATTAGTCCCCATATAAGAAGTCAGTATCCGTGTACCTCTGTAAGTTGCTGTTCGCCTACTGTTGTCATTCCTGTAATTTCTGTGTGACACAGAACAAAACCTTTCAACAATTGGAAGATGGTTCCCTGGTATTCCAAAGTGACTCATAAACTGATTAAACAGACATAGGGAGAGGCTGTTCAACTGATATGATAATTTAGGTTTCCATGTACTGCAGCTAGAATTCACATCAGTCTTCCATGATATAAATGACATAGGTTATTAAAAAACCCTCTGGTTTTCAAGTGAGAAGTACCACATAGTTATAGAACAATTGGAAGCACTCAAACCTCAGCATTTTGCTACACATGTATCTATATCACACAGAATATATTTACTGTGTAATAGGATGGATATTTTTGATTTCATGATCCTTTCAACAGCTGAAGATCTATCCTTGCATCTTGTGGCATTATAAATGAATTAATTGATTTCAGTGGACTTCTAGTTGTGTAAAACTGGTTGAGTATTAAAATGAGTGAAATAATAAAGTGGTCCATATATATATGGAGATGTGTATATATATATAAAAATATATATATAAAGTCCAATATGTGTAGCATATCTGAAAAAAGAGTTATGGCTTGAATTAAAATATGAAATTTAGAAAACTGAGCATGTTTAACAGCTTGCTTTGGAGGAACCAAAACCTCTTACTTTGCTGAGCAGACTGTCTGTGGCTCATTTGCCTTATCTCTTTCTTGAATATTTTGAACTAGGCTTGATCTACAGTAGGCATCTTTTATGTGGTGATTTAGAGGCAGACAAAGAAATTTGGCAGATGATAACATTAATTTTCATTTTGGGAGCTAAGACTGAATACTTGTGCAGAATTGCTAGTATTGTGGTTTTATTGAATAGTTTTTATAATAATTGAATAAGAAATGTAATGGTACAGCTAGAGACCAGTTTGGAATTTTAGTGCTGATGATTAGAACATCTGTTACAGACACTCAAGTATAGATATTATTGTATCAGCAATTGCTCCTCTAGTCCTAAACTATGTAACCCTAATTATGCTTGCCCAGTAAATGAGGCAATAGTTGGTGGAAAACAAAAAAATTCACAAACATTACAAATTAGCACAAGAGCTGAGACCAACCTTTCTGGTAAATCAGGATGTGATTGTGGTCTGTGACAGAAAATTAATATTGTCTCGCAGAGGCTTTTGGTGGGCTTTTAGAGGGGTTTGTTTGTTTTTGAGCTGTAAAAGTAAGGACACATTTCTTCTGCTGTGGTTTACTATGATCTTAGTAGGGAAATAGAACAATTTTTTTTCATATAAGTTTTCCAAATATTAATTTCCATTTAACATGACACTCTTCCCCCAAAAAACCAAAAATAAAAACCCAAAGAAAACCAAACTCCTAACAACTTCTTTGTCATTTTACCTTAGCATTGGGCATCATAGTGAGCAATGTTTGAAAAGACAAAAATTCTATATCTTGCCTGATTTCTTTAATGATGATCTAAAATGTACATATGGACTACATTCTAGATCACAGGTCACAGGATGGTCTAGATTATGGACACAGGATGCAGCTTTGTGGCGTTTTTGTGGTCCTTAAAGGCACTGTATTCTGACTGTTTCTGTCAGCTGGGAGGTCAGGAAGTTAAAACAACTTTCATAGTTTTCTTGCTTTCAACCCCCTTGAATAATGTTTTATTGCTTCCTCACAATCATTGTACCCTGCTTCACTTCCTATGACAGGCTGCAAATACGGTTTTTGATAAGAGCCTTTCTCAATTTTACCAGTTAAAGTTTATCACTGACGTAATGCATCACCCCAGAAAATGCTGTTTCTCGTTAGACTGATAGGGGAATCCTGAATCCCCACTGCTTCTTAGGGTTAGCATTTGTACCGTTCTAAGCAATAGGTTGCTTTTCAACTAGAAGGTCTAGCAACTACAATTTATAGTGATTTCTTGATCCCATCCCTAGTGTGGAAAGAAGACAAAAGTTTTGAAGTTCTGAATATTATAACTTCTTTTGGTAATTTTTAAGATCTCAATTATCTTAAGAGCAACAGTTAATACTGCAAAGGGTAACTAGGCAGGGTATGTACAGTTCAACTACAATTTTGTATTTACTAGCTCTTTTCAGTAGTGCATTAGTATAATAAGGCCAATGCAGTGCCTGGGTATTATCTAAGACTACAAATATGTATTCACTGTCTTTCAAAAATCTGAAATTTTTAGCTGTTGTTACCTTCTAATAATTAGACATAATTTTCTTTGCAGAGTTGTCTTTTTTTTATATCATCTAATTCTTCCAAAATTAAATGCTAGAATTTCAGTCCTTTTAAGACTATAGTTCTGTTAAACATTTTCACTTATTTGTGAAAGCTTCAAGAGCCTCTTTGGTAGGTTACTCTGGAGATGCAAAGTCCCTTGTTTCTATAAATACTGCCTCAAAGCAATCTTTCATTAGTGAGAATGCCAGATAACTGATGTAGCCATATTGCATGGTGGATAACAAAACAGAAGTAAACGGCATGACTGAGACCGAAGAGCATTAGACTTCTGAGTTATATGCCTCTACCACCATTTTCTAACCCTCACAGTATTTCATGATTTATACATCAGAGAAACGTTGCCAGCACTTAGCAAATCTCTATCTCAAAAGTGCCTAAATATATTGTATAACTGAATGCTATTGGATTACTTACATAATCTTTGCAAGACTGTAATACAAATTTGAAGACACTGTAAAGGTAAAAACCCTGTATAACTAATCTTGACAAAGAAATTACTTCCATTGTCTACAACGCTATTATTTTGCTACTGAGAGGAATATTGTTTCAAATAGGTCAGCATTATGAGTAGAATTTAATCACATCCTGCATTGCCCAAAGATACCCTCACTCTCTCATGTTTACAGAATGGTCTCATGATTTTTTTTTCCTCAGTTGCTAGATATTTGTTTATATTCACAGTGTTTATGTGTATAAACTTGGAAAAGGAAAAAATCAGAAGCAAATAAAGTGTCTTAGGGAGTGAATTTTCTTTTATGAATTTTTACTTAAAGAAAAAAGAGAAACAGGTAAACTAGCACACTTTTGCAAAGCTTTAGTTTATGTCATAATTCAAGTCAGGAATCGCAGTTTTGTTCCTTCCTTTGGCCTTTTATCCTAAGTATGAACTATATATGTTTTATTTTTAATGCCTGTCATATCAATTACAGAAACATTTCTCACGGATTTTTCTTACTTTAATGTTAGCATTATGATGCTCTACACATATTCATGTATTGTGAAGTTCCTATCTTTAATGGTGACTTCTGCCTGAGGCAGGACATTCACAGCATGTTCTAGCCTTATGTTTCTAGGAAATAAAAACATTCTGATATTTTCTTACAGATATGGGTATAGGAATATGATCTGTGACAACTCTCAGTCAATACTTTGTTGATAAACTTGATGGAGGAACACATGCATGCAAAGTCATTAGGCAGCAGAGAGCTTGGTTTATGTGTATACAAGTAAGAGTCCTTGTAAGGAATGAGTAAAGTTGTTCCTTACACCTATGCACCTGAACTTTGAATGCATTAACATTAGTTGTCATGTACAAAACTTAGATGAAGAGACTGTAAGTAATTTTTTTATATCCCACGTTCCTATTTGAAAAATGAAAACAGGCTGAAATGTTAAGGAACTTACAACGTTTTGTTGGTCCCACCCTTCGCGACCCTTTAAAGAAGTTTAAAAAGTTCAGGGCAAGTAGTTCTCTTTTTTAGACTAGAACGCAATAGCCTCCAACTGAATGGGCTATTTTGACAAATGTCTCATCTAAAATAATGCCTTTATTAGTAGTGTAATGTTTTATTAGTAGGGATAGTAAAGATACTCATAGGCTAACAGGGAATTTATACCGTATGGTTCGAACTATGCCAGTCTGATTAGATCTGTTGAGATGTCCCTTTCAGTAGTTGTAAAAAAAAAAAATTAAAAAAATCCAAACAAATAAAGCGCTTAACTTAAATTTTAAAGCCACCAGCAGTTAGCAATGTAAATTGCTACTGTTGTAGGACTTCATGCTTTTGTGAGATGAAAGGTTAGTTCTGTGTAAAAACCTCTCCAGAGCGAGATAAAGCAGGAATAAAAAAAAAAAAAAAAAAAAAAAAAAAAAAAAAAAAAAAAAAAAAAAAAAAAAAAAACAAACATATGGAAGAAACCAGCAAAAAGCATGGTCAGGTTAGGAGGACTAATTGAGATTACTTCTTGCTCACAGACTATCTGAATATATACATATGATTGTTTCCTACTGATTCTTAGAGGGGAATGATTTTGCGATTAGTGGACAGCTGAGATGACTGAGAAGGATCTCTCAGAAAGGGAGGGTTTAAAGGGATTCCCTTTTCCTTTTCAAAACTCGTGCAAAACATGTTTTGGGGCCTGGCCAATAGTGTTGCCAGCTCTGTTTATTTTACTATGTTTTGTAGTCTTGTGTTTTAAACCGGGAAGCATGTAGCCCTAATAGTTGAAAATCTCCTACTCCTAGGACTCAATACTCGGAATTACTGGTTTGCAACTCGTACAAGTGTTCTTAATGGCACAAAAGCCACTCTTTCTTTCATTTTCAGATTGCTTATGAAAGAAGCAATTTCCTTTTGCTATTATTTCAGGATTTTTTGACTTATATTATGAAGTAATGTTGATGATTTATTTTGCTTTGATGATTTAAAGCACCGCCCTTTGAAGATCTGTCAAAACAAATCAGCTGCTTCTATACGATCTGAAAATGTTCTGCATTACTGGTTAATATGAGAATATCTTCTATCATCCCACCAGGAGCACGTTAGGGATCCTGTATTAGTCCATAGGGTAATGTGCTAAATATTGCATTAAAATGTCACAGCACAAAAGATAATTGGAAGCAGTATTCGTCCTTCATTACGAGTATTTCAGTATTTTAGAACAAGTTCAATTTGGTATTGCTACTTGTTACTGAATGAGTGACGCAATTTGGTCCCTACTTCATTAGTCCTTGGTCATCGGCACTGGTTACAATGATTTCGCACAATGCAAAGAGGTCGTCATGCATATTTCAACAGAACATTAAAGCACATGTAAGTTTGGGAAATACATTTCTCTACAATGCACATAAATTCTCTCTGAAAGTTAACCACCTTTTCAGAATGTTACTCACTTTGCAAATGTTTGTCTTGTAATTGTGATACAAAAAAGTAATTTCATTTAATCAAGCATTATGGCTATATTATTTCTAAGGGAGGAGTGTTCCACTCGACACAGTGGTATATATGTGCGAATTGTCAGACGTAACACTTGACTGGGGGTAGGTTAGGTAACGGTAATATTGCTGTTCTTTCTGAAGATCTGGGGCAGAGAAAGAAAATTTTAATTGCTGAAAAGTCTTGTTAGGAGTGAATGGTTTGGAACAATGCTGGACAGCATTGAACTGGTAAGACAAGAATTATCAAAAACTCTGTGATACTAAAGCAGGCTTCCTCAAATATTCACTTGTCCACTTCAGTCTTCGTCATTAATATTTAAAGCAAGAGTGGTGTTCCTTGTGGAGAGCCAGATAGGCCAAATATCTTTGTTAAGCTGCATAATAACAAGCATGTTAGTATTATGTAACATGATAATGAATTATTACCTGGCTACAGGGCAGCGTTTCCTTAACCTTGATATTAATATCAGAGTCAGTCAGGGCAATGTCCTTTTAGTAAGAGCTGGGAATTTTAGATAATACCCTTATGAAGCATACAAAAATGTCAAAACCTTGAAATGAATAGTGACGCATACAGTTTAGAACAACCCTTGATAAGAAGGCTTTTGTGTGTAAAAGTTCTCAGAAACTGGGCTGGGCTTTGAACTCCTATCTCTAATCACATGAAGGTTGGAGCCCATGGTGTGAGTAAATCTGTTTTGACTAATGTAACCTCTCCTGTACTGATTTCAATGTGGAAGGCATGAAGCAAGTTTAAAATAGAGCAACTCCAAAAAGAAGCATTCAAAAAAACCCACTTTTCTGTGTATAACAAAAGTGAGGGCTTCTTGCAAAGCTTAGTTAAACTGTGTCAGATGGGATACTATACATATTGGTGCTGTGCTCTCAGTACACTATGAATAGTTTTGATCGCATCACCTAAAAAAAAAATTTAGCAGAAATGTAATGTAAAGCATGTGGAAATAAAAACAGCCATAGAAAACAACTGCTAGCTGCCTGAGGTAAAAAATATTTTTAAAGGTTAGATATTCCTCTCTTGTTTTTAAAATTTCTACTGAAAGCTTTGATGTTGTCAGACATAAAATAATAACTAGAGGAGATATGAAACTGACCACTAACCGAATCTGATTAATGGTGTGGTCCTGTCCTTATTTAATATATCTCTGATTTTACCTGCTAGTTAAACTGATGTAACAGTGTATGTGAATTGTGTGACCCAAATGTAAAGTTATTGTAGTTAATAATAATTAAAGTGTCAGTGAAGAGTTAACTGTGGCAATATTCTATTGTAAATTCAAGTGAACAAAAAAATTTACTAAGTAGGAAGGCAGTCATTTTGACTAGAAGGTCATTCTTCTATTAATAGGAAAATAATAGGTTTTCCAAATGAATGACTCTTCAGTTTGAGGAGAGATGAGAGTACAAGGTGATGGAACTGCGGTTGAATTGAGAGTTTAATCTATGTATGAAGAACCTTTGTCACTGAAAAGATAGTGAATAGATTAATTCCTTTACAAACTAATGAATTCCTATTGAGAATTCATTATCTTGGGACTTAGTTCTTTAACTGGAAAAATATTTGACCCTTGAAATCAATCTTTTTTTGTCCCCTCATACCACCATAAACAGGTACAGCTTTGTAAGTTCAACATGATGAAACTTAATGCCTTTTTTATTTTTTTTAATATACAAGCATAGATGTTCTTTTTATTCACTTTTTAGTACACATGTCTGAATTCTGATTGCAGATCTTCTTGACTATCATGAGTGGACGTTGCTTACTCTTAACTGAATGTATATGATGGTTTATACTTCTGAGAGGTGGAAAACATTGTTGAACCCTAATATGCTTGAGCAAATCTTTTGCTGGAGATATAAAGGGAAAAGCCAACTAAGATCTCAAGAAATGAAAGTGGAGAACAATAGTGAATGGATAAAAGCCTCACATATTGGCAGGAAGAGGAGGAAGATCGTGTGAGAACCAGTGTCTGTCAGAGAGAGAGATTCAGAGTAACAGACTAATTGGCAAGGGAGATTATATCACTTGCATGCATTTAATTTCAAAACCATACGAGTGCAAGAGTAACGTAGTTAACCATAGCATACATTACATAAATGGAGATCTTTAGTATCAGTTTTACCTCTACCTTCTAATATCTAATTCTACACTTGCAATGTATTATGGAATAAATCTGACTGTTTCTGGAAGTTGTTGATGGAAAGGTAAAGGCAGAGTTACTGCTCTCTGAAATGTGTTACTTGTATGGGAGAAGAAATATTGGTTATAACTGACATTTTAGACAAACTCAGTTCAATGTTTGCAGTTCAATTTTTGTTGTATCAGTTTTTACTTTATAATAATTTTTTTATAATACTGAACAGCTACAATTCATCACACAACAGGCTGGGAAAAATGGAAAAAATCTTGTTGAAAGTAATAAATCCCTCTAGATGACTTCTCAACATGTTCATAATTTGACATTTAAAATCTTAAGTATCTTCCAAAATGGGAAAGCAGAAAGGTAAGAGAGCTCCTGATTTCCAGTGATTTAATCTTAAAGACAAATATGTTAATGCTAGAGCTTTCTCTAATTATGATTGTTTCCAAATTTTCATTATACAGAATCATGTCTGAGAATCAGAATCTGATAGAGATGAATCTTTACCTGTTGCCTTGCTA
Organism: Buceros rhinoceros silvestris; assembly: GCF_000710305.1. NCBI lineage: Eukaryota > Metazoa > Chordata > Aves > Bucerotiformes > Bucerotidae > Buceros > Buceros rhinoceros. Next base: position 30,693 of record NW_010419358.1, read on the forward strand.
CACCTGTTGTCCCTGAAAATACCATGCGTCTCAGTAAGCCCCCAGAGACTTTTGTCTCAGGCCTAAGAAACTTCCAACCTCTATTTTGTATTCCTGAAATAAAGAATTCAATTTAGCATTTTAATGCTAAAAATATCACAGCTTTCCTCAACCATGCATAGAAAGTAAGGACTAAGGGTTGGGTTTTTAAATTTCTTTTTTGATATGCTGTGCTTTTGTAAGTTGTAAATTCAGTGTTCCTGTAGAAGGAGTAAATTCCAAATTTCAGTATTGCTGGAAGAGGAAGTTGATGACATGATTTTTACTATTTAAATAAAAATTTGTATCTAATTTTTAGTGAAAATGGAGTCTTCTAAATAACAGGTGGCATCTGAATTAGTCATGATAATACTGGTTTTCTTATTTCCCTTACATGTAGTTTACTTCAGAAACACTGTGGGGAGCTTCTAACAGAGAAGCCGTATAGGATGCTCCGCTGAAGTATAATATTTCAGTTAGAAGAATGCCTATAAGTGTATTTGCATAAAAATCAATGAGATTCTCTTACCAGAAAAAAGTGATTTTTAACTGTAGAGTGAAGGGAAAAGTAAAGGCTTTATTTCTTTCAGAAATGTCTCTTTGATGGAAAGACATTTTCCATAGATAGAATTAACAATTAAATGATAGCATGCAATGTTTTGGGTCTTGTGATTTGATTATGCTTGAAAATTTGGAATCTGTGGGCTTCTCAGAGTTGGAGGCAGTTAATCTGACCTTTCAGGTGTTAGTAAATTACACTTTCCCATGGAGTATTCCTACTCTTTATTGAACAATTCAATCCAAAATATTTTTAGCGAAGGGAAAAGTGTCACAGCATTGTATTTCTGCTGACAGAGTACCATGGGATTACCTTGCCATCTTTTTCACATGTTCAGACTCTTTGGTCAGTCTTATGTGTTATGAGATGGTGAGTGATTTTGGAAGTTTCCTTTGTGGTAATATCTATTGAGATAATCTACCAGTATTCAATTGCTAATTTATCTTGTAATCTGAAAACCTCTTTATTGGCCCATATGTATTTTTGTGACTTAAACTTTTTTAGTCTAAGGAAAACAATTTTGAGGGGACAAAAGTGAGCCGTATTTTTCATGTAAAATAATACCAGCAAAATCAAAAATAGTTTTTCCTCTGTTGATATTTCTCCATCCTCTAATGATTAGAAAATCCAGTACTGATATCTGTTTAACTGAACATCACACATTGTCCTGCAAATAGAGTTAAAATACAAAGGACTCTTTTTTGCTTTTTCCACTTGTTATTTAAAAATGTAAAATAATTCTCAGTTGGGCTTTCAAGAATTAGGTACATGCTGATTTTCATTCTAAGTCTCATTTTGTATTTCTGTGGACAAACACAACCACCCTACCATCCCAGAAAGGTTTTGAAGTATTTTGGCTTTCTGTGATCCGGTAACCATAAATCATATTGAGCAGTAGGAGAAGTAGTGTGAAAACAGTTATGTATGAATGCATCTTTATTTAGGGGAGAAGAAAACTCTCAGCCCAGGAGGTCTGATGACACCTGCACATTCTTCCATCAGAGAGTATTAGACAGTATCACTCCTGTAACCTAGAGAAACAGAAGTTGAAAACCATGTGCAAATATGAACCGGGATAGGATTTGCACAGCTACTTAATTGATTGGCACAGACAGTTCCTTTTAGCTTTGGATGTTCATCTGATTCAGGCAGGTTTAATATTTTCAACTTCAGAAGCAAAGGTAGTATTGAAAACATTTTCTTTTTTTTTTAATAAAAGACAAAACTTTGTAGTTCATCCTTAAATCTCACTTAAGATGTGTTATGTATGAAACACTTTGTGAAGTCCAGAAAAAGAGTATGCTAGTTCTTTTAGGCATATCCTGCCTTTCGTTCAATTCTGTGTTTCAGGTGTAGAGAAGAGGCTTTTTAAGAAGATCTTAAGTGTCTTTGTTGTAAATAACAATTCAGTAATTTAACTGTTTCAGTACTTTTTTTTTTTTAGATTTCTCAAGGTAATGTTGTTGAGGGAACTTTTAAGTTAAGGCAAAAATCCAAATTTAAAAAAAATCAAGCTTGATTTTATGTACTTGTCATGTTAAAATAACTTAATTTACAGAGAAGGGACTAGCTAAGCAAAGCTGAGCTTTTTACAATTATGAGCTAGTATGATCATACACTTTTGGTAGTGGAGATTGGAAGATTTTAACATTTTTAGGTTTTATTTCCTCCCCAAATCAGTACTGGCTTGACAAGACAGCACTGAGCCTTCAAATGGGTGTGTAAAATAAAGGATTTTACTATGTGAATTCCAAGGCAAACAACCTGAACTAGCGTATAAAATTACTATATTCCTAGGATTTAGGTAGTGTTTATATGGGAGAAATACTTGCTTTTGAGGGTTAACTTATTTCCTACTTTCCAATTCATATCCTTTCTTACTCTTTTATTTCTTGTGGCAGTGCTATATAGAAGGGAAATCATAGCTGCAATTGCTGTGAATTCTGTATAACCTGTTAAATGCTTTAAAATTGGTTAAGCTTAGGAACAACAAACCTCTGAAATTTAGATTTTTTTTTCCTAATTATTCAAATAGTATTCTAAATTATTCTTCTCCATGGTCTTTAATAGTTTCACTTTTCATTATAAATTGAGGCTTGTCCTCACAGAAGTTCACTTTAAATGTCAGGTGAGACTGATTTTCAGTATTGAGTGCGAGCATTCTTCCTAACTGTAAGGTAGAATATACTTCAGTACTTCAATTTTTTTCAAGATTCTGTAGAAAACAGAGTGAAATTTGGATATTTATGTGAACTCAGCTGTTCATGCATTTTATGCTTTGGGGGGTTATAAAGATGAAATATTGCAGAAATTATTAATTTTAGTTTTTATATGTAAACATACAGATTTCAGAGCTCTTCTAGAATGTTCTCTGAAGCTTAGACTTCACAGTTGGTAAAAATGTCACCTAATCCGATCCTTGCCAAATGCATGAAATGCATTTCCAGAGTATGCGGCAGATCTAGGAAAGACAAGTGTTTGGTTTTTAAAGCAGGTTGAATTGTGCGATTGGCTACTCAGTGTACATAAACCAGGAAACCTGCAGTGGCAGTTCTTCACATCCTGCTTTTCACTTCTCTCCTGAGACACCAACCTAGTATATATCCTCTGTCCTGATAGTTCTCAAGTCCACATTAGATAGAATAAATCTGATACTTTCAATTCTGTTTTCAAATGTGAAATCAAACTGCCATTAAAAATTGCAAAAGTCATTAGTCTTATTATAATGGCCAGTGTTTGAAAGCGTGAAGCCTTGACTATTGTTCCATTCCTCCCAACAATATCCAGATAAAGAAAAATTCTCAGAGTTTACATATTCAGTTACTGAAATGTCTGTTTTAATGTGAACACCTTTGATCTAACTGGGAAGGAAGGAACAGGAAGCTCAGTGGTTGCCTGCCCAAATTTTGCGACAGGTGGTGCTGGTGATAATCTATCCTCTTGTTAAATCTTTCCCAGTTAAAAATGCATGCAAACACTCCGATTGCTTTAAAAAACCCGTGAAATTAAGGTCTGAAGTCATAACTCAGCAGTACTTTTAAAAAAAGGCAGAAAAGCAACCTCTTAAATAGGTATTTGTCATGTGTGTATTGTGCTGAATATCACACTAGAAGTGGAAAAAGATCTATTTAAGCTTTGGATTGTCTAGTGGTATCTACAGGTAGAATGCAAATCAGTCTATCTATGAAAAACAGTTTATCTCTGAGGTAATCAATACAGTATCTAAAAAACCTGGGTAAGGTGTTGTATTTTCTATAGAGATATAACTATACCCTGTGCAGGTTTATACCAAAATGAAGGGTTTTTTCCTGACTGACATTGTCAGAATGGTGACAATGTCAGAATGCTGAATTGTCAGAAGGGTGAGACAGTGTTTCTCCAGTATGTGTCAGTAACCATGACCAAGCTGAAAAATGTGATAGTTTAAAATTTTTTTTCTATTCTATTTACTTTTCTGAATAGCCAAATGTGAAAAACAGGCTAGTGGAAAATCAGCTGGAAACAATTACCAAGGGAAAAAATGCTAGGTACATTTCCATTTTCACTTAGTTGAAATTCTAGTAATTTAAATTTTTCGTATTCATTAATTACTTTATAACTTGGTTATACCATGGTTATAACTTTAAAAGAAGTATTCAGATTTAAAAAAAAACCACAAATGATGAATCAGCTGGAGAATTCTTCCTTCTCAGCATAAGGAACAAACTTCTCTAACATTCTTGTAAGATTTCTGTAACCTAAAGGTAGAAATAAGAGGTACAAAAAATTGACATGGTGTTGGTATGTGGGTTAGAGCTGGCCAGAACTTTTTGTGTGATGCATAAGCATTTTGAACATATGCTTGCTTTGGGACAAGTTATGTCTGGCAGGAGAGACTTCTATTTTTCATACGTCATCATGGTTGGAGCATTGGTTTAGGATATGGAAGACAATGCTTAATTGCACTTGCAAACTGTCATTGATGCTATTTAAAGGGAATACAGTTCATGCAGATACTGAGGTTTGCTGTTCGGAAACTAAAATTAATTTAGATTAGCGTTTTTCAAACTTCCTGGTATGGCTCACTTTTCAATAGGTTATCCTGTAAATCCATCTAACCTCATAGGAGCAACTGTGGAACTTCTCCTTCCATTAGCCATCCATGATGACTCTAACAAGTATTAAAAGGAAAGATTTTATTTTAGTATTAGCCTATTTTGAAATGCAATTTAGCAGCTGGAATTGAGGAATAACCTCCTGTGACTGCTGAA